>NC_091385.1:1302703-1363469 GCF_038502225.1 Cherax quadricarinatus | reverse complement strand
TCACATCAAATAATCCATGCTTATTCAAGAAGTATATTATTTTTATTATTATAATCAAAAAGAAGCGCTAAGCCACAAGGGCTATACAGCGCTGCAGGGCAGGAAGGAAGCGAGGGCATCAGGTGGCAAAAGGGAGAGAGATGATTAGTAGGTTACAGAAATCAGCGGGGTAGTGGATAGTACAGGGGTAGAGAGTAGCAAGAGTGTGAGGTAGAAAGGGCTGAGGGGAGTGCAAAAGGTATCATCATCAGAGTTTGTGGAGTAAATCAACTGTTGTCAAAAAGTCAATGAGAGAGTCAGAATTAAAGGTGGGTCCATCAGCAAGAAGGGAAGGTAAAGAGAGAGCAGCAGAGTGGAGACGACGTTGGAGGTAAATTCTGCGTGCTCGTTGATAGAGAGGGCAGTCTAACAGAATGTGGCTGACTGATACTGGAACCTGACAATTCTCACAGAGAGGAACTGGGTGCCTCTCCATGAGATACCCATAAGTAAGACAAGTGTGGCCGATGCAAAGATAGGAGAGAATAGTCTCCCAACCTCGACACTGGTGACAAAAAGACGGCCAGTAACCTATACTCGGTTTAATAGAATGAAGTTTGGTACTGAGCAGATCAGACCAAAGTCATTGCCAATGGGTGTGAAGGGGGGTAGCTATTACAGCAAAATAGTCCATAAATGGAACACCTCTATATGAAACTGGAAGGTCATGTACAACTGACCGTGCAGCAGTGTCTGCCTGTTCATTGCCCTGTACGTCAACATGACCAGGGACCCAACAAAAAACAATATCTTTATGCTTGCTAGAGATACAACATAGCCAAAGTTGGATACGGAGAACGAGGGGGTGAGGTGTATCAAATTTTTGTATAGCCTGTAAAGCACTAAGGGAGTCTGAACAACCACATATGATGACACAGGCATAAATGCAATACAGATAAGTGCTGCAAGAATGGCATACAATTCAGCAGTAAAAATACTAGCCGAGGATAGCAAATGCCCTCCCATGACACTGTCCAGAAACACTGTTGCGAATCTGATGCCGTCAGAAGACTTAGAGCCATCTGTGCACACTGTGATGGCATGAGAATGAGAGAGGAAGTGGTCAAGAAAAAGAAAGCGGGAAGCAACCGTAGGCAGTTGGGCTTTCATGCAAGGGAGTGAGAAAGAACAGACTCAAACAGCTGGAACTTTCCAGGGGGGCAGAGAAAAGTGAGATGCTACATGAACATAGAAAGGTGGTAACTGAAGGGAAGACAAGAGTGAATGTAGGTGAAGAGAAAAGAAATGGAGCAAACAGGGGTGACGAACAAATAAAGAATGTCTACTAACATTGGTGACTATTCTATATATGGAAGGCGATCAGACAAGGATGGAATATTCGCTTCTGCATAGAGGCTCTCAACAGGGGAAGAGCAGAAAGCACCAAGGCATAAATGTAATCCCTGGTGATGGATGGGATTAAGGCTAGAGAGAATAGTAGGAGAGGCCGCTGAATAGATCTGGTCACCATAATCAAGTTTCGATAAAATGAGGGCTGAATGTAGGCAAAGGAGAGCTTGACGATCAGCTCCCCATGAAAGATGAGCAAGAGTTTTAAGAAGGTTCAGCCGGCTGTGACAAGTTGCCTCCAGAGGGGTAATATAAGGTTTCCAGGATAACCTACAGTCAAAGAGAAGGCCTAGAAACCTGACCATATCGCATTCAGGGATACGTGTGCCATAGAGGTACAAAGGATGATCAGAGATGACAGAGTGTTTAGTGAAAGTAATTTGGCATTTGAGTACTGGAAAATTTAACCCCATGCGCGGTGGCTCAATTGGAAACACGGTTGACCGGATGCTGGAGAGAAACTGTAGTGAGGTGACAGTCAGCGCCTGCACAAGCAATAGCAAAGTCATCAACATAGAGTGATGACCAAATATAGGATGGAAGAAGAGAGGCCAAATCATTTATAGCAAGGAGAAAAAGTGTTGTGCTCAGAATACATCCCTGGGGGACACCTTCAGCTTGGACAAAGTCCAGGAGAGCATATTATTAACCCGAACACGGAAATGTCTGTCAGTTAAGAAGTTCTTAAGGAAGGATGGTAGATTGCCTCAGAGGCCTAAGGAGTGGGCTTGGGCCAAAATATTATACCTCCAAGTTGTGTCATATGCCTTCTCAAGGTCAAAAAATATGGCAATAACTGAGTGGTTGTTTGCAAATGCATTACGAACATACGAATCCAAGTGCAGTAAGGGGTCTATGGTAGAATGGCCCTTGCGAAAGCCATATTGACTGATGGAGAGACTGCCGTGTGTCTCTAAATACCACATTAAACGTTGATTTACCAGACGTTCCATCACCTTGCAAACTGCACTGGTAAGAGCAATGGGACTGTAGTGGGAGGCATCATGTCCCATAGTACCTGGTTTGTGGAAAGGGAGAACAATGGCAGATTTCCACAGCTTGGGAAGAACTCCTTGTGACCAAATAAGATTGAAGAGGAGTAGGAAGACTTCAAGGGCTGACTGATGTAAATGTTGTAACATCCGAATATGAATGTCATCTGGCCCAGTTGCTGATGATCGGCAAGTTGAGTGTCGCCTTCAGCTCCTGAAATGTAAAAGGCACATTATAAGATTCTTCTTTGAGAGAAGAAAAGTCTAAGGGCACTAACTCTCTGGCAGACTTTGAGGAAAGAAATGAGGGCCATAGATGTAGCCACTGAGAAATATGGACCAGATGATTACCAATTTCAATGGCAACATCAAGAGGGTTTGCTATATCAACACTGGCAACCCACAGAACAGGAGCCGGGTCAGGAGAGTATTTACCACTCAGTTTCCATACTTTTTTCCAGACTGCACTCACAGAGGAAGCAAAGGTGATGGTGGAAACATAATCTCACCAGCAAGTGTGTTTAGCGTCATGGATGACATGGCGAGTGACTGCACGCTACTGCTTAAAATCAAGAACTCTCTCAGTGGTTCTATTGTACTGGTACCTGCCCCATGCAGCACGTTTCAAACGTACTGCATGAGCACAAGCAGAAGACCACCAAGGCACGCACTTCTTAGAATGCCTGCCCGAGGTTTGGGGTATAGATTGAGAAGCTGTGGTTAAAACTTAGGACAAGAAGAGGTGTAAAAGCTCATCAATGGAGGACGAAGAAGGGACCTCACTAAAAGCAGTTAGTTGCGAGTAAAGGTCCCAATTTGCTTGATCAAACTGCCAGCATGGGCTATGAGGCGGTGGTGAATATGAAGGAGAAATAAGAATGATTGGAAAGTGATAGCTATCATGTAAGTCCGGGAAAACAGACCAGGTGAAATCTAGTGCGGTGGAGGAAGAGCAGACCGAGAGATCGACGCAAGAGAGTATGAGTACGAGGATCAAAATGGGTGGGAGTACCCATATTTAAAACATGGAGGGGGAGAGAAGCAAGAAAAGCCTCCAACTGACTGCCACGGGAATCACAGTGAGACCCCCAGAGGAAATGATGGGCATTAAAATCGCCAAGTAACAGAAGTGGTGGTGGTGATAAAGACGAGACAAGAAAGGCAACATCTGGGATAGATAATGCCCGAGAAGGAAAGAGATACAAAGAACATATTGTATACCACTTATGCAAATGGATATGGGCTGCAGTGTAATGCAGCAAAGTACGAACAAATAGTTGATGGTACGGAATATCATTGTGTAGAAGAAGGGCATTTTCATTAAAGGTCCCATCAGAAAAAGGATCCAAAGAATACAGTAAATTATAGACTGAAATAGGATAGATAACAGTGGAGTGTAATTTTGGTTGTTGCAAGCAAACACCAACAGGGAAAAACCGGGAAAGCAACATCTGAAGCTCACCTCGATTACCCAAAGCCACGGATATTCCACTGTAAATGATCAGTTATGGAAGGAGAAAAGAGAATATGAATGTGTAAATTCAAGAATTATGTGGATTAAAGTAAAGGTTGGATGCGAGAAGTGGGTCATAATAAGCGTGTATGCACCTGGAGAAGAGAGGAATGCAGAGGAGAGAGAGAGATTTTGGGAGATGTTAAGTGAATGTATAGGAGCCTTTGAACCAAGTGAGAGAGTAATTGTGGTAGGGGACTTGAATGCTAAAGTAGGAGAAACTTTTAGAGAGGGTGTGGTAGGTAAGTTTGGGGTGCCAGGTGTAAATGATAATGGGAGCCCTTTGATTGAACTTTGTATAGAAAGGGGTTTAGTTATAGGTAATACATATTTTAAGAAAAAGAGGATAAATAAGTATACACGATATGATGTAGGGCGAAATGACAGTAGTTTGTTGGATTATGTATTGGTAGATAAAAGACTGTTGAGTAGACTTCAGGATGTACATGTTTATAGAGGGGCCACAGATATATCAGATCACTTTCTAGTTGTAGCTACACTGAGAGTAAAAGGTAGATGGGATACAAGGAGAATAGAAGCATCAGGGAAGAGAGAGGTGAAGGTTTATAAACTAAAAGAGGAGGCAGTTAGGGTAAGATATAAACAGCTATTGGAGGATAGATGGGCTAATGAGAGCATAGGCAATGGGGTCGAAGAGGTATGGGGTAGGTTTAAAAATGTAGTGTTAGAGTGTTCAGCAGAAGTTTGTGGTTACAGGAAAGTGGGTGCAGGAGGGAAGAGGAGCGATTGGTGGAATGATGATGTAAAGAGAGTAGTAAGGGAGAAAAAGTTAGCATATGAGAAGTTTTTACAAAGTAGAAGTGATGCAAGGAGGGAAGAGTATATGGAGAAAAAGAGAGAAGTTAAGAGAGTGGTGAAGCAATGTAAAAAGAGAGCAAATGAGAGAGTGGGTGAGATGTTATCAACAAATTTTGTTGAAAATAAGAAAAAGTTTTGGAGTGAGATTAACAAGTTAAGAAAGCCTAGAGAACAAATGGATTTGTCAGTTAAAAATAGGAGAGGAGAGTTATTAAATGGAGAGTTAGAGGTATTGGGAAGATGGAAGGAAGATTTTGAGGAATTGTTAAATGTTGATGAAGATAGGGAAGCTGTGATTTCGTGTATAGGGCAAGGAGGAATAACATCTTGTAGGAGTGAGGAAGAGCCAGTTGTGAGTGTGGGGGAAGTTCGTGAGGCAGTAGGTAAAATGAAAGGGGGTAAGGCAGCCGGGATTGATGGGATAAAGATAGAAATGTTAAAAGCAGGTGGGGATATAGTTTTGGAGTGGTTGGTGCAATTATTTAATAAATGTATGGAAGAGGGTAAGGTACCTAGGGATTGGCAGAGAGCATGCATAGTTCCTTTGTATAAAGGCAAAGGGGATAAAAGAGAGTGCAAAAATTATAGGGGGATAAGTCTGTTGAGTGTACCTGGTAAAGTGTATGGTAGAGTTATAATTGAAAGAATTAAGAGTAAGACGGAGAATAGGATAGCAGATGAACAAGGAGGCTTTAGGAAAGGTAGGGGGTGTGTGGACCAGGTGTTTACAGTGAAACATATAAGTGAACAGTATTTAGATAAGGCTAAAGAGGTCTTTGTGGCATTTATGGATTTGGAAAAGGCGTATGACAGGGTGGATAGGGGGGCAATGTGGCAGATGTTGCAAGTGTATGGTGTAGGAGGTAGGTTACTGAAAGCAGTGAAGAGTTTTTACGAGGATAGTGAGGCTCAAGTTAGAGTATGTAGGAAAGAGGGAAATTTTTTCCCAGTAAAAGTAGGCCTTAGACAAGGATGTGTGATGTCACCGTGGTTGTTTAATATATTTATAGATGGGGTTGTAAGAGAAGTAAATGCGAGGGTCTTGGCAAGAGGCGTGGAGTTAAAAGATAAAGAATCACACACAAAGTGGGAGTTGTCACAGCTGCTCTTTGCTGATGACACTGTGCTCTTGGGAGATTCTGAAGAGAAGTTGCAGAGATTGGTGGATGAATTTGGTAGGGTGTGCAAAAGAAGAAAATTAAAGGTGAATACAGGAAAGAGTAAGGTTATGAGGATAACAAAAAGATTAGGTGATGAAAGATTGAATATCAGATTGGAGGGAGAGAGTATGGAGGAGGTGAACGTATTCAGATATTTGGGAGTGGATGTGTCAGCGGATGGGTCTATGAAAGATGAGGTGAATCATAGAATTGATGAGGGAAAAAGAGTGAGTGGTGCACTTAGGAGTCTGTGGAGACAAAGAACTTTGTCCTTGGAGGCAAAGAGGGGAATGTATGAGAGTATAGTTTTACCAACGCTCTTATATGGGTGTGAAGCGTGGGTGATGAATGTTGCAGCGAGGAGAAGGCTGGAGGCAGTGGAGATGTCATGTCTGAGGGCAATGTGTGGTGTGAATATAATGCAGAGAATTCGTAGTTTGGAAGTTAGGAGGAGGTGCGGGATTACCAAAACTGTTGTCCAGAGGGCTGAGGAAGGGTTGTTGAGGTGGTTCGGACATGTAGAGAGAATGGAGCGAAACAGAATGACTTCAAGAGTGTATCAGTCTGTAGTGGAAGGAAGGCGGGGTAGGGGTCGGCCTAGGAAGGGTTGGAGGGAGGGGGTAAAGGAGGTTTTGTGTGCGAGGGGCTTGGACTTCCAGCAGGCATGCGTGAGCGTGTTTGATAGGAGTGAATGGAGACAAATGGTTTTTAATACTTGACGTGCTGTTGGAGTGTGAGCAAAGTAACATTTATGAAGGGATTCAGGGAAACCGGCAGGCCGGACTTGAGTCCTGGAGATGGGAAGTACAGTGCCTGCACTCTGAAGGAGGGGTGTTAATGTTGCAGTTTAAAAACTGTAGTGTAAAGCACCCTTCTGGCAAGACAGTGATGGAGTGAATGATGGTGAAAGTTTTTCTTTTTCGGGCCACCCTGCCTTGGTGGGAATCGGCCGGTGTGATAATAAAAAAAAAATAATAAAAAAAAAAAAAAATAGGCCATGATTGTTAACGATAAAGATACCAAAAATCCGCAGGTAAGGGTACCTACGGACTAGAGGGGTTTGAAAAGTCCACATGTGGAGGCAGTGGAAAACATTCAAGTATCAAAGGAATAGAGTGCCGTGAAGAAGGGAGTTGCACAGATGGAGGAGAGGAAAGAGAAGGAACATGGGGCGGATCAGTGTCCATTGATGGTTTAGTCTCTGCAAAATATTCTAAGATAGTTTCAAGTGTTTTGGAATTCAAAGATGTTGCATGGGAGACAATACTGGAGATGGAAGGAGGACGGTGAGTAAAGATTGGGACAGTAATGGACTGTACCAAAGTAGGGGGGGACGAAAGGGTGGAGGGAACTGGAGAAGAAGTGTGGGAGGGGATAGAAGAGGAAGAAACTTGGGAGGGGGCAGGGGAAGAAGGCACAGCACGAGAAGGAGGGTGAACCTCCACACTTGTAACAGAGCCTGCGAGGGGGGAAGAACCATGTACAGAGACTGGAAAGGTAAAATGTGGAGGTGGAAGAAGGGAAGGGGATTTGAGCAATGGGGATTTTTTTGGACTTCTGAGAAGTAGAGGGGTGATTGGGAGGAGGTGTCGTACAAGGTCTTGTCGATACCGGGGCTTGTGAGGGAGAACACGAAGCTGTGAGAACAGACAGAGGTGTTGAAGTAGGGACTTCTGAGCCCAAGAGAGCAAAAAAATTAGAGACAGGAGTGACTATGGAAGGGGTAACCACAGAGGAGGTTGCAGAAGACAAGACCCCAGAAGTGGGGGGACATTTAGAAACATGAGAATAAGAAATATGGGGTAGTCTTCCTTGGAGGCGTAGATGAGAAACTGCCATAGCATAAGGGAGACCTTCTGCCTCTTTGAGGCAATGGATTTCTCACTCATTTAAGTAGACCTGGCAACGGCGAGAGTAAGAAGGGTGAGCCTCATGACAATTAAGGCAAGAAGGAGGTCGACTACAAGATGTATTAGAATGGTCATCAGCACCACAGACTGGGCATTCAGCTATAGATCTGCAATATTTTGCTGGGTGACCAAATCGCCAGTAATTTCTACACTGTTGCGGTGTAGGGATCACCTTTCAAACCTGTAACCAATGACCTGCTACATAAACAAAGGATGGGAGTTCATAGCTGTCAAAAGTTAATCGAGCCACATTGCAAGGGTATTGTCTCTGCCCGTGGGCAGGAAGGACATAAGTGTCTACTTTGAGGATTGGGAGATCTTGGAGTTCCAACTGCCACATCTCTGGAAATTCTGTTGGACTATGGTATGGAGCAGAATGACAGTACCACTACAAGAATTAAGGGAATGATGTTTTTCGACAGTGGCAGGAATAGTATCAATATGTGAAAGAAGGTAAAGATCATGAGCCTGGGTAGCATTCTGGACAGTGATGATGCATGTACCACTCTTGAGAGCATGAAAGGAAATATCTCTACCAACATGGCATAGGAGCACCTTGCCAATACTATGGTCAGAAAGATAGGCAATAGAGGAAGTCGGTTGTAAAGAATTTAGTCCATTGTGCATTCTAAAATTGAGCATGGAAAGGGAGTGAATGGCATGTTGGTCTTTTCTGAGTAGAACGAGGTGGCGGCAAAGTATCAGCATCAGGCAATTGACGTTGGCGTTTAGGAGTTGGACCGGAGTTTGTCCAACATGGGACGGGCTGGCAATTCGAAAATTGCCGCACCATAGAGGGAGAGGCCAGAAGCATAGTCAAAGGAGAGCAGAGGTCAGACAAATCGATGGAGTCAGTTGAAACCATGGCACCTGAAGCAGGTGATGAAACAGAACCAGCAAGAGGTACAGGGGCATCAGGAGTGGTCAAAAAATGAGGCAGGGTCAGAATGGGGTGCAGTATCAACGGGGGAATGGGGAGGAATAGCTCCTAGGAGGAATGAAAGGGCCAGAAATCTCCCTCCATGCCCAGGAGGACCTCAGCACCACAAGTAGTGCAGATGCAGCATGGTACTCATGCCATACCCTACCCTTCATGCCAGTAAACCAGCAATCCAGGACAGCAACCTCACATCTGCTGAGGTCCTCAGTGGACAAAAGAGAGGGTGGCCAAATATCTGCCACAAAGCATACCTCCTTTGGCCATCACCCCCTGAATCTGAAAGGCGGCCTCCAGAGATACACCTGTTGCCCGAAAGGCACCCAAAGCCACCCCCCCGGGAGACAGGAGAGGGATCGGGACATCCCCAGGCGATCCAGATTCCACGGTAAACTACGCCACCGCCAAGAACCTCAATGGAATGGGATGGACCCCAGTACGCTTCCCCCTACCCAGGAACTAGCGTGCCTATGGGAAGAATCCCAAAAGCCAAAAAGAGGAAGGGAATAAGGGAGGGATGGGGAGGAGGAGGAAAGGAAAAAGGGAGGATAGGATAGGGAAGGGGGATTGGGGGGGGTAATTAGGTTCAGTCTGAGGAAGAAGACCAACAGGTCTAATTCCTCAGACCAAGAGCTTCTTCACCACGCCAAGGAGACAGGATAAAACTCAACATTTTTTAAATGAAATTCATTGCAAATCAGTATCCTCATGATAAATCCTGACACAGAAAAAAATCCACAGAATTGTATCTCCATTAAACAAACTGTTTTATGCAATGTGTATGGTATGGTGTATTCAGTTTAGTGTACTGTAAACAGTTTAGTGTACACAGTAAATTAGAAAATGTTATCTGCACTGAGTGCTTTATTGCATTCTGGATATCATGTTTCTATACCAGATTTATAGTGCATAGGATGTAAGTTGAAGTGTAGGTGTGTGCGTGCATGCACGTGCGTAGTAGTAGTAGTTACTAGTTGGCAAAGGCACTTGTCAATAAACACTTGGCCTGTCTGAGGTGTACTCATCTATTTGTGGTTGCAGGGGCCATAGCATGTGTGTGTGTGTGTGTGTGTGTGTACTCACCTAATTGTGGTTGCAGGGGTCGAGACTCAGCTCAGTGGACCCCGGCATATGATGGCATCGGCATACGTTAAATCCGGCATACGATACATTTTAACAAAAATTTGCCTCGCCACACGTTAAAAAACCCGCCACACGTGATTCGTCCGGGACGCGTCCCACGTGTGTCCTCAGCTGCCCCGTGAGTGCCAGTGTTTACAAGTCAGCCAGTGCAGTCGCATCTAAGCATACATTCGGTACATTCCATATTATCACAGTGTTTTTGGTGCTTGTTTCTGCAAAATAAGTCACCATGGGCCCCAAGAAAGCTTCTAGTGCCAACCCTGTGGAAAAATTCAAATTCAAATTCAAAGTTTATTCTCTATAAGGATTACAATGCTGAGTTTACAGAAATTTGGTTATTGTTTGGTTTACATGTAGTAAAATTGTGATTACAGAGTGTACCACTAGAACGCTTAGCATGGCTAGGTATTTCGGGCATACTTAGTTTTATTCTTAATTGTAAAATATTACAAATTATGAGGTAAGTTGGTATTATGGCTAAGTGACTAAATACTAGTTTGTGAGTTTAGCAATGTGAATGCTTTTGTTTTGGCACAGTACATAGTTTCAGTATTGGAGTATCACAGGATTCATTATTTTAAGATTGAGGTTAATATTTCTGTTTATGGTCAAATGAGTGAGTGAGTGTAAGTGTGAACCACCAGGTGGTATTCGTGTAGTTAGTTGACGGGGTGTATCAGGGAGATAAGATGTTTTCTAATGGTAGTTTTGAAGGTGATGAATGTGTCTGCAGTTCTAGAGTTCTCAGGTAGGGTATTCCAGATTTTTGGGCCTTTGACATACATTGAATTTTTGTAAAGGTTTAGTCGGACACGGGGAATGTCGTAGAGATGTTTGTGTCTGGTGTTATGCCTGTGGGTTCTGTCACAACTATCAAGAAAGCATTTTAGGTCAAGGTTGATATTAGAGTTTAAGGCCCTGTAGATGTAGATTGCACAGTAGTAAGTGTGGATGTACTGAACTGGGAGTAAGTTTAGGTCTATGAAGAGTGGGGGGGGGTGTTGCCAGGGATGGGATTTAGTGATTATTCTTACTGCAGCTTTTTGTTGGGTTATTATTGGCTTTAGGTGTGTTGCTGCAGTTGATCCCCAAGCACAAATAGCATAGGTGAGGTATGGATAAATAAGTGAGTGGTATAGTGTGAGAAGGGCATTTTGCGGCACGTAGTATCGTATCTTGGAGAGGATCCCAACCGTTTTGGATACTTTTTTGGTTATATGCTGGATATGGGTGCTGAAATTCAGGTTGTTGTCAAGGTATAAGCCTAGGAATTTTCCCCCATTATTTCTGGTAATTAGAGTGTTGTCAATCTTAATGTTAATTTGTGCATCTCCTGCTCTGCTACCAAACATAATATAGTAGGTTTTGTCAGTGTTAAGCGTAAGTTTATTGGCTGTCATCCAAGTCGATATTTTAATCAGCTCCTCATTCACAATGGTGTTGAGGGTGGCAAGATTAGGGTGAGAGATGACATAAGTCGTGTCATCAGCAAAGAGAATGGGTTTCAGGTGTTGGGATACGTTTGGAAGGTCATTGATGTATATGAGGAAGAGCAGGGGACCAAGGACACTTCCCTGCGGAACTCCAGTATCAAGTGGCCGTGTTGCTGATGCTGTGTCTTTAATGGTGACGTACTGTTAGTAATGTAAGATTTGAAATAAGCTAGCGCATGGCCTCTTATACCGTAATGATCAAGTTTGTGGAGTAGGATGTCGTGGTCTACTGTGTCAAAAGCTTTTCTTAGGTCAATAAAAATTCCTAGTGGATATTCCTTATTTTCCAATGCTGTGTAAAGCAGATCTAGCATTTTTATGATTGCATCATTAGTGCTTTTATTTTTCCTGAATCCAAATTGGCAGGGGTTGAGTATGTTTTGAGCCGTTATAAATGAATACAGTCTCCTGTGCACGAGTTTCTCAAAGATTTTGGATAGCAATGGTAAGTTAGATATTGGCCTATAGTTGTTTAAGTCTGTAGGGTCACCACCTTTATGTATTGGTGTAACCCTTGCCATCTTGAGTAGTTTCGGGAAGGTGCTAGTCTCTAGTGACTTGTTAAAAAGTAATGAAATTGCGTGCGAAAGGACATGGGCCGCTCGCTTGTACAGTAATGGTGGGACATGAGACAGATTCCCTGAGTTATTTTTAAGTGACTTTATAATCTCAATGACTTCCGTGGGCTCAGTTGGTGCAAGATAGAAGGAATTAGGGAAATTCCCATCTAGGTAGTCCCCGGCATGGGCATTGGTATGTGGGATTTTACTGGCGAGATTAGATCCTATGTTTGAGAGGAAGTCGTTTATCTTGTTAGCTGTGTCAGTGGGATGTAGTGGTGTTTCATTAGGTTTAGTTAGGACAATATTCTTGGTTTTTCTCAGTTTGTGGGTCCCTAGAATCTGAGAGAGTGTTTTCCAGGTCTTTTTTATATCTCCTCTAGTGTCTGTGAATCTACTGGAGTAGTATAGTTGTTTGGCTTTCTTTATTACTTTGGGGAGAGCTGATGAATAGTGTTTAAGAGTATCTTTGTGTATTAAGCCCTGTCTATATTGCTTTTCATATTGATGTTTCTTGTCAATGGATTTCATAATGGTGCTGGTTAGCCATGGGCAACCAAGCCGTTTATTTGTGATCTGTTTTGTTTTTATAGGACAATGTTTGTTGTATAGTCTAAGTAATTTGTTAAGAAAAATGTCTGTCCAGTCATCAATACCATTGGCCTTGGAGAATTCTGTAGGCCAATCAACAGTCTCTAGGTCAGCTGTGAACTTCCTTACTGAGGCCTCGTCATGGAGTCTAAATGAGACTTTGTTGTATTCAAGTGGTGGTTTACTAATGTTTGTCAGGAGGAAGGTAGGGTAGTGGTCTGTAGTGCTATCTGTGATTATCCCTGATTTAAGGGGGGCTAGTATATTGGTCCATACGTGGTCTATTATGGTTGCACTTGTCTCAGTGAGCCTGGTTGGTTTAGTTATTGTTGGTATGAGAAGTGTGTTGTTCATATTGTTGATGAAATCAGTTACAGGCTGATCATCTAGTAAGCCAAGGTTGATGTTGAAGTCTCCAGCTAAGAGAAGGTGGTGCTTATTCATTTGTCTGTTTGTTATTAGTGACTTTAATTTCTCACTGAAATTTGGGATGTTTGTGTGAGGTATCCGGTAAATGGCACCGATTGTTATAGGCGTCTTAAGGTTTTTTACAGTAAAATTAGCAAAAATGTATTCCCCATATTCATCACTAAAGCAAGTGGTGCTAAGACAAGATAATTGGTTAGAGTAATAGATTGCAATACCACCCCCAACTTGGTTTGGTCTGCAGTTGTGAATTGCTGTGTATCCTGGTAGAGGGTAGATATCTATTGTGTCCTGCTTAAGCCAGGTCTCAGTAAGAATAATGCAGGAGAAGGGTGTCTTTAGTGATTCAAGGAGTGCTAGGAGGTCATCATAGTGTTTGCTTAAGGACCTGATGTTGTAGTTAAGTACTGATAGACTTTTAGCATTGTTTAGGATAGTGGTGGCTTGTGATGCTGTGTAATAAAGGCAGTTACTTTCCAATAGGTTTTGATTGGGTGTCAGATTATGGAGGTTTAGATCAGGGTCAACGTGATCAATCATCTTCTAGGTTTAAATTATGGTTATTTATATCCTGAGTTGTGTGTTGAGTTCTAGTACTGATATCTGTAGTGGTGGGAAGCTTGGATAAGTATATAGCTAGAGTATTTTGGTCATATAGAGTATAGTCACTACTACACATAATGAAGTTGATGTTGTCTATGTGTTGTGCTGGAATGAACTAAAGTACAACTAGGTATAAACTAGTAATATAAAAATACAAATTAAAAATAGAAAAGACTCTCACTTGTAATTGCACTAAGATCTAATAATGACTTTTGTGGAGTCTATGTTTTGAGCTAGAATGAGTTAAAGTACAATAGGTTTAATCTAATAATATAAAAATACAAATTAAAAATAGCACTAGTCTCTCACTAGTAATTGCACTATGGTCTAATATAGTGAATTTGGTATTGACTATGTATTGAGTTAGAATGAGCTATGGTACAACTGAATTTAATCTAATAATATAAAAATACAAATTAAAAATAGCACTAGTCTCTCACTAGTAATTGCACTATGGTCTAATATAGTGAATTTGGTATTGACTATGTATTGAGCTAGAAAGAGCTATAGTACAACTAGGTTTAGTCTAATAATATAAAAATACAAATTGCAAATAGCACCAGTCTCTCACTAGTAATTGCACTATGGTCTAGTATAGTGAATTTGGTATTGACTATGTATTGAGCTAGAATGACCTCGAGTAAAACTGTGATTAATCTAATAATATAATAAAGGAACAAGACTCTCAATTGTAATTGCACTAAGGTCTTATATAAGTTGTTTACAAGAATTAGCGTATAATTAGATTTAAATTGACAGGATAAAATACACAAATTAAGGTAGCAAAATAATAATAAAAAAATGATAAAAATAAAAATGGCAATGATTTGGTTATAATATGCTAGTAAGATGGTAGACAGGATAATATAAAAGTTGTAGTTGAAGACACTAGTTTAAAAAAGTATGGAATAAAAATGGTCAATAAAAGATGTTTACAATAAGTTTGATCAATATAGTTTAAAGTAAAATTGGGCAATAATAGGGATTTAGAATAAAATTGGGCAATTGAGTATTTTTTTAAAGTGAGGTAGAATTATTGAAGACAAGTTATGGTTAGTTTATAATAAAATAAGATGGAACAGTGATGTGGTAAGTTGTAAAAAAGGAGATAGATTCTGTAGATATTAAACACAATTAAGACTATGAGGTAGAATGGTCGTTGAATACAACAATGACAATTAAAAGTAGTTGGAGTATTAGAATTTTAGGGGGGCACAAATTTATGACAATATAACACTAACGGTGGACTATGGGTATTATCTGCACTTTACTCTGATTCTGTTAGTCCAGCCTCACTTAGGAATGTTTTAAGGTCATGTTCTGTGGAGATGAAGTATCTCTTCCCAGTGGGCTGTTTCCTAACTGCTATTTTTCCATCCCTCACAAAGCACTGGTGGATTTTTTGGGCATAGCGCAATTTTCTTAGCCGATAAAGAAGGTTTTGTCTCGTTTTGGTAAGGCACTCATTGACATATGTTATGGGGCTATAGGACCCAACATGTATTTATAAGTAACAGTTACTCTGGAATACCTAATTATATTGAATTGATGGGGACTTTGCTCTAAATGTCAGAAGGACTGATCAACCTTATGACTGAGAGGCAGCTGGGTCAAGCCTGTTTTTCTCAATATAATAGGTTATACTATAGACACATAAACACACAATTTAAATAAGTAGTTTATAAAGTTGTATTTCTTTTTGTAAAAGTAAAATTAAGGTGTGGTAGAATTGTGGTAACTGGAGAATTGTGCTTGGCAACAGTCTTTTGTTTTGGTGGGAGGAGCTTAGCCAGGCTCTCTCTCTCTCTCTCCCTCTCACTGACTCTCTCTCTCTGTGGCTGACCTTCAACCTGGCAGGATCTCTGGGTCCTTCTTCTATCTTTTGGGGCATTATGTGTGCTCCAGAGGTGAGTTTTTATAATTTAAGTTGTGGCCACCATACCCAGGGTGACTAAAGTGTGTCAAAACACTGGTTAGCCAGAGTTATGTCAAGAGAGAAGGACAAAAGTTAATAAGGTACACCATGTGGGAGAACAGCTATGCAGTGTGTAGATCGTTGTTTTGAAAATGTGAGGCTGTAATTGTATATTCTGTACATATCTATTGAGAATACAGTTATATTTTTATAGTAGTAGTTTACATAACCTGTGAAGAGGGCTGGTGAAAGGGTATCAGAGACACTCAGGATGATCAGCCATGATGTAAGTATTACCCCTAGACAAATAAGACCATTAAGTAAAAGCTACCCCACACTAGAACATGTAGTGAGAACCTTACTATCAAAGTAATAAGGGACAAACCAACGTAACAACATAAACATCAGTTTTCATAGAAATAGATGTTTTTAGTAGGTTGTTTCTTTGTAGGCTAGTTTGGAATTTTAACAGCACTGTTTTTTTTACCTGCTTGGTAGCCCATCAGTTTGCAATCCTTTAGGTCGTCACTACGTATGTTAAGGCGAAGGTGGTCCTTGATAAGCTGGAGGGTGGTCTCCATGCAGGTCTCTTGGGTGACTGTGGCTGGGAGATGTTTGCTGTTAACTACAACAGCGTCAGATAGCTGCTGTTGGTCATTATGGTCTTGGAAGTTGGTTATGACATTGGCAAGTTGTTGGTCCACTCTTGATCTTTCCTCTGTAATGTTGGTAGTAAGTAGGGTGACTTGGTCTTTTAGAGTGTTGATGGTGTCTAGGGACCGGGTGTGGGTGTTGCTTTGTTGTTCTAGAGTGTCTAGTTTATGTTCTAGAGCAGTGATCTTGTTGAGGTAATCTGCATTGCTAGCCTTTAGTTCCTGCATTTCCTGAGTTAGTTTGGTGATCGTTTGGTTCTGAATCATAAGGAGTTTAGCTATTTCTGGGTCGGTGATCTTCTTGACATCAAATACTGGGAAGGAGTTATCTTGGACTGTAGCGGTGGCCATGTTTGTTGTTGTCTGTCGTGTGTTGTGGTGGTGCCGGTGGGTGATGAGGGTTGTGTCCTGGCTGGCAGTACCACAAGTTTTCCTCGTGTTATTACTGCTCTCACCTTTGATGTTAGGAGTCCTTAGCTGGTTACTGGATCTTCTTTTATTGTTCTGACCCTTGTCCATTGGCTGTGGCTTCGGGTGAATAGTAGGCGATGGGTGATGGGTGAATGTTGTGGAGTATCACTTCAGTGGCAGCGGGGTAGGAGTTGCTAGTACGAGTCCTATTAGTTGGTAAATTTGTGAACTTTTGGGTGATTTCTGCAGTTGCTTTATATCATTCTGGGTATCCACACATGTTAGTGTTATGCGGGTCTTGATTAGGTCATCACTGGGCTGCTGGGAACCTCAGGTAGAAGTAAAAATAGAGGACAAGGTTCCTGTTGCCGCTGCCGCTGAGAAGCCGATGTTGAAGGCGTGCTAATTACTATGGAAATGAAGAAAGAGATACTTGCAAAGTACGAAAGTGGAGTGCGTGTGTCGGAGCCAGCCAGGTTGTATACCAAACCCCAATCAACCATCGCTACTATAGTGGCCAACAAAACAGCAATCAAGGAAGTTATTCTTGCAAAAGGTGCATGTCTGTTTTCAAAACAGAGATCACAAGTGTTAGAAGATGTTGAGAGACTGTTATTGGTGTGGATAAATGAAAAACAGATAGCAGGAGATAGCATCTCTCAAGCGATCATAAGTGAAAAGGCTAGGAAGCTGCATGAGGATTTAATTGAAAAAATGCCTGCAACTAGTGGTAATGTGAGTGAATTTAAGGCCAGCAAAGGTTGGTTTGAAAGATTTAAGAATCGTAGTGGCATACATAGTGTGACAAGGCATGGTGAGGCTGCCAGTTTGGACCAAAAAGCAGCTGAAAAATATGTGAAGGAATTCAAGGATTATATAGACAGTGAAGAAATGAAACCTGAACAAGTGTTTTGTCAGCATAGTTGCTGATCCCTGTATTCCCAGTATTATATAGCATAGCATATTAGTATCATCCATGTGCTTTAGATACGAGATCCCTTGTAGGCCTGTGGCTTTGTGTGACGTCACGGGATGCAGATGTATGCAAGGCAGCTGGGCTCCATCCCTCATCTCAGTCTGACAATATAGTTACCATCCTACAAGTGTGTGTATCTTCAACCTACGATATCTCCATTCAAGAACCCCTTACGATAAATAGTGGCAGCGGTGGGATGAGGGATGGAGCCCAGCTGCCTTGCCTG
Source organism: Cherax quadricarinatus (assembly GCF_038502225.1). Lineage (NCBI taxonomy): Eukaryota > Metazoa > Arthropoda > Malacostraca > Decapoda > Parastacidae > Cherax > Cherax quadricarinatus. Next base: position 1,345,752 of record NC_091385.1, on the reverse strand, counting down.
TCCGCTGAATGGTCTGTCACCGAGTGAGGCCGGGGCAGAGGTATGAGCCTACACATCTGCATCCTGTGACGTCACACAAAGCCACAGGCCTACAAGGGATCTCGTATCTAAAGCACATGGATGATACTAATATGCTATGCTATATAATACTGGGAATACAGGGATCAGCAACTATGCTGACAGTTTAATTGTGATGAAACAGGCTTGTTTTGGAAGAAAATACCAAGCAGGACCTACATTACTCAGGGGGAAAGGCACTCCCAGGACATAAGCCTATGAAAGACAGGCTTACTCTTCTGATGTGTGCTAATGCTAGTGGTGATTGCAAAGTGAAGCCTTTATTGGTGTATCACTCTGAAACTCCCAGAGCATTCAGGCAAAACAATGTCCTCAAGGCTAATTTGTGTGTGATGTGGAGGGCAAACAGTAAGGCATGGGTCACTAGGGACCTTTTGTATGACTGGTTACACCATGCATTTGCCCCCACTGTGAAAAATTACCTAATGGAAAAGAAATTGGACCTTAAGTGCCTCCTGGTATTAGACAATGCTCCTGGTCATCCTTCAGACTTGGCAGAGCGACTTTCCGGGGACATGAGCTTCATTAAGGTCAAGTTTTTGCCTCCTAATACCATTCCTCTCCTGCAGCCCATGGACCAGCAGGTCATTTCAAACTTCAAAAAACTCTACACAAAAGCTGTTTCAAAAGTGCTTTGAGGTGACCTCAGTCACTCGACTGACTCTACAAGAGTTTTGGAAAGATCACTTTCATATCCTCAACTGTGTAAACCTTATAGGTAAGGCTTGGGAGGGAGTGACTAAGAGGACCTTGAACTCTGCTTGGAAGAAGCCATGGCCACAATGTGTAGAAGAAAGGGATTTTGAAGTGTTTGGAGCTAACCTATGCCAGTTGTGGAGTCTATTGTGGCATTGGGAAAGTCCTTGGGGTTGGAGGTTAGTGGGGAGGATGTGGAAGAGTTGGTGGAGGAGGACAATGAAGAACTAACCACTGAAGAGCTGCAAGATCATCTTCAACAGCAAGAGACCAGACCTGAAGAAACTGTTTTAGAGGAGGGGAGAGAGAAATCGAGGAAGCTGCCTACTTCAAAGATTAAGGAAATGTGTGAAAAGTGGGTTGAACTGCAAACCTTTGCGGATGAAAATCACCCTGACACAGCTACTGCAAGCCGTGTTGGCAACCTGTACAATGACAATGTTATGGCCCATTTTAGGAAAGTTTTAAAGGAATGGGAGATACAGAGCTCTATGGACAGATTTGTTGTGCAACAGAGGTCCAGTGACTCTCAAGCTGGTCCTAGTGGCATTAAAAGAAGAAGGGAAGTAACCCTGGAAAAGGACTTGCCACCTTAAGTCCTAATGGAACGGGATTCCCCTTCCAAACAATAACAACTTCCACACACACACCCCTCCTCCCATCCCATCAATCATCACCAGATCTTCGTTAAAGATAAGTGTTATGTATTCTATTCTTAGTAGCTTAGTATGTGTGGATGTCTTCTTCAGTTTGTGTGTATTAAAATTAATATTTCATGTGGTAAAACAATTTTTTTTTAAATACTTTCGGCGTCTTGCATGGATTAATTTGATTTCCATTATTTCTTATGGGGAAAATTAATTCGCCTTACGATAATTTCGGCATACGATGAGCTCTCAGGAACGGATTAATATCCTATGCCAGGGGTCCACTGTATATATATACACACACAAAGTCGTAATGACACAATTGTCAACAAACCACGGTACGGGCAGAGCTTGAACTCACGGCTACTGAGAAGTGAGTTCAATCCCCCTGCCTTCCCTCCCTTCCCCCTCTCTAAATTAAGTAAATCAACTTTAAATATATTTTTTCACTTTTTAAATATCTATAACGACATTTATTAAAAATAAAGTCATGTTGTACTTCTTCTGATAAGAATGACTGTACGAACACTCGATTACAGAGAATAATTCGCAGTAAATGTACTCAGTCCAGCTGATTGAATCTTCCAAGGTTTATATGCAACAAAATCTTAAGAAATGTACTCAATCCAGCTGATTGCATCTTCCAAGGTTTATATGCAACAAAATCTTAAGAAATGTACTCAATCCAGCTGATTGCATCTTCCAAGGTTTATATGCAACAAAATCTTAAGAAATGTACTCAATCCAGCTGATTGCATCTTCCAAGGTTTATATGCAATAAAATCTTTAGAAATCAAAGTTCAATCTATGTCAAGTTCCTGCGGAACTCTTTCTTTTCCATTATTTTTTACTGACTCAACAATACCAAATTTATTACGTTTCTTTTACTAAGAATGTGATTATTAACCTCTATTTTGAAGCCTCCCTTAATGCCACTATTTTGAGAAAGAATTTCAAGGGGTACAAATCGTGAATTGTATAATGATTTGAGGAATTGTAGTCATTAAGTTCTCTTTATTCCCGTGGAAGGTATTTTGTACTCTTGTAAGTCCTATCAAAAATATTGAAAGGATCTGAATACAATTGATATTTTTTGTCAATTCCTTTTTAGAAACGTTTCGGCCATAAGGGAATTTATTTACGGGCCATCTTGATCTTTGACTCGAAACCGAGTGTTTCTAGGAGGCAGAGGGACTGATTACCTCAAAACTACTACACTTCTGTCTGATACGTCAGTTTCAACTGAAGAAATCTGTTGTGTAGGTGAAACGTTTCGTTAATGAAGATAGCCAAGGTTTACTCCCCTGTCTTAATTCATCAACCTGCCAGTATTGTACACCGTTAACAAAAGGATTATTTTAAGAGACAGTGGGACACTCCCCTCAAGTCTCCAGCATCGTCTGTCAGTCTTGAGTGTGGAGACTGTACAAGTATTTTAATTTGTAATTCAGTATAATTCTATTTAACCTCATCAAGCTCTGGTTAATCTAGGTGGAAGTGCAACCATGACTTAAAACATACACACACACACACACACACACACACACACACACAGATGAATCACAGGGATGTTAGGAAGTATTTCTTCAGTCACAGAGTAGCCAGGAAGTGGAATAGTCTGGGAAGAGATGTAGTGGAGGCAGGATCCATACATAGCCTTAAGCAGAGGTATGATAAAGCTCATGGTTCAGGGAGAGCGACCCAGTAGTAGTCAGTGAAGAGGCGGGGGCCAGGAGCTATGAATCGACCCCTGCAACTACAACTAGGTGAGTACACACACACACACACACACAGAGGCAGGTAACGGGTTGCAGCCACACCTGTGATGCTCCTCTCTGACCTGTTTTCTCCCTTTCCTATTCACATTTTCCATTTTCAAACAATTTACACTTTAAATTTGCATATATATATATATATAGTATATATATATATATATATATATATATATATATATATATATATATATATATATATATATATATGTACAATAAGATCACATAAACAGGTGATTTCAGAATATACAAAACAATACTCTGAAAGAATGAGAATTCCAAGCGCTTTCGTGACTATCACATCATCAAGGAACTATGTTCCTTGATAATGATAGTCATGAAAGCGCTTAGAATTTCTCTATTCTTTCAGAGTGGTTGTTGTATCATTCTGAAATCACCTGTTTACTGTGATCTTATTGCTATATATATATATATATATATATATATATATATATATATATATATATATATATATATATATATATTACATACATACATATATATATATATACATACATACATGTATGTTGTGCTAAATAGGTAAAATTGGTCAATTAGCAAGAATTCATTTAAAATTAAGTCCTTTCTAAGATTTTCTCTTATACATTTAAAGAAATATTTTCTAATTTATGTTAATGTAAAGATTAATAATTTTGTACCAAAAGAACCTTAGAAAACTTACGTAACCTTATTATAACAAGCACAATTTAATTTAACCTAATCCAACTAAATATATTTTACATAAGTTTACAATAATTTAATAAAAAAATGAAATATATATTTTTTTCATTAGGCTCATTATTATTTTTTCAAAATTATTGCATATACAAATTTTCGTTTGCCTTATTCGGCAAGAAGAGTGTTGCTACTTAAGCCAAAATCGCAAGCTTTACCTACTCGGCACGACTAGCTGAGGACTCAAACCCACGTCATTTTGGGCACCTTGTGGTGAGTGAAAATCACATAACTCTCCAACCCACAGGACCACCAAATCCTACATGAATCATGCACCCAGCAGAACTAGGTGTTTTACCATGATCCAAGGATATACGGTGGTGTAGATGCCTCCACAAGCAGTATATATATTATTGTAGCCATGGTTGCATGATTCTTGTAGGATTGGGTGGTTCTGTGGGTTAGTGTGTCATGTGATTTTTGCTCGCCATGAGGCAGGTCAAAACAACATGGGTTCAAGTCCTCGGCTAGTCAAGTGCTGTTGATTAAATACCACTCGTCCGTGGTTACCTAATACATTATATATATTCCTTCAACAAACTAGCCATATCCCACTGAAGCAGGGTGGCCCAAAAAGAAAAAAAAATTTCCTTTTTTTTAACTTTGGAGTAAGTATATATATATATATATATATATATATATATATATATATATATATATATATATATATATATATATATATATATATATATATATATATATATATATATATATATATATATATATATATATATATATATATATATATATATATATATATATATATATATATATATATATATATATATATATATATATATATATATATATATTATATATATATATATATATATATATATATATATATATATATATTATATATATATATATATATATATATATATATATATATATATATATATATATATATATATATATATATATATATATATATATATATATATATATATATATATATATATATATATATATATATATATATATATATATATATATATATATATATATATATATATATATATATATATATATATATATATATATATATATATATATATATATATATATATATATATATATATATATATATATATATATATATATATATATATATATATATATATATATTATATATATATATATATATATATATATATATATATATATATATATATATATATATATATATATATATATATATATATATATATATATATATATATATATATATATATATATATATATATATATATATATATATATATATATATATATATATATATATATATATATATATATATATATATATATATATATATATATATATCTCCATGGGGAAGTGGAACAGAATTCTTCCTCCGCAAGCCATGCGTGTCGTAAGAGGCGACTGAAATGCCGGGAGCAAGGGGCTAGTAACCCCTTCTCCTGTATATATTACTAAATTTGAAAGGAGAAACTTTCATTTTTCCTTTTGGGTCACCCCACCTCGGTGGGATTCGGCTGGTACGTTGAAAGAAAAGAATATATATATATATATATATATATATATATATATATATATATATATATATATATATATAATATTTATTATCACATCGGCCGTCTCCCACCAAGGCAGGGTGGCCCGAAAAAGAAAAACTTTCACCATCATTCACTCCATCACTGTCTTGCCAGAAGGGTGCTTTACACTACAGTTTTTAAACTGCAACATTAACACCCCTCCTTCAGAGTGCAGGCACTGTACTTCCCATCTCCAGGACTCAAGTCCGGCCTGCCGGTTTCCCTGAACCCCTTCATAAATGTTACTTTGCTCACACTCCAACAGCATGTCAAGTATTAAAAACCATTTGTCTCCATTCACTCCTATCAAACACGCTCACTCACGCTTGCTGGAAGTCCAAGCCCCTCGCACACAAAACCTCCTTTACCCCCTCCCTCCAACCTTTCCTAGGCCGACCCCTACCCCGCCTTCCTCTTGAAGTCACTCTGTTTCGCTCCATTCTCTCTACATGTCCGAACCACATCAACAACCCTTCCTCAGCCCTCTGGACAACAGTTTTGGTAATCCCGCACCTCCTCCTAACTTCCAAACTACGAATTCTCTGCATTACATTCACACCACACATTGCCCTCAGACATGACATCTCCACTGCCTCCAGCCTTCTCCTCGCTGCAACATTCATCACCCATGCTTCACACCCCTATAAGAGCGTTGGTAAAACTATACTCTCATACATTACCCTCTTTGCCTCCAAGGACAAAGTTCTTTGTCTCCACAGACTCCTAAGTGCACCACTCACCCTTTTCCCCTCATCAATTCTATGATTCACCTCATCTTTCATAGACCCATCCGCTGACACGTCCACTCCCAAATATCTGAATACATTCACCTCCTCCATACTCTCTCTCTCCAATCTGATATCCAATCTTTCATCACCTAATCTTTTTGTTATCCTCATAACCTTACTCTTTCCTCTATTCACTTTTAATTTTCTTCTTTTGCACACCCTACCAAATTCATCCACCAATCTCTGCAACTTCTCTTCAGAATCTCCCAAGAGCACAGTGTCATCAGCAAAGAGCAACTGTGACAACTCCCACTTTATGTGTGATTCTTTATCTTTTAACTCCACGCCTCTTGCCAAGACCCTCGCATTTACTTCTCTTACAACCCCATCTATAAATATACTAAATAACCACGGTGACATCACACATCCTTGTCTAAGGCCTACTTTTACTGGGAAATAATTTCCCTCTTTCCTACATACTCTAACTTGAGCCTCACTATCCTCGTAAAAACTCTTCACTGCTTTCAGTAACCTACCTCCTACACCATACACCTGCAACATCTGCCACATTGCCCCCCTATCCACCCTGTCATACGCCTTTTCCAAATCCATAAATGCCACAAAGAACTCTTTAGCCTTATATATATATATATCTTTCTTTCAACACACCGACCGTATCCCACCGAGGCAGGGTGGCCCAAAAGGAAAAACGAAAGTTTCTCCTTTTACATTTAGTAATATATACAGGAGAGGGGGTTACTAGCCCCTTGCTCCCGGCATTTTAGTCGCCTCTTACAACACGCATGGCTTACAGAGGAAGAATTCTCTTCCACTTCCCCATGGAGATAAGAGGAAATAAACAAGAATAAGAACTAGAAAGAAAATAGAAGAAAACCCAGAGGGGTGTGTATATATGTGCTTGTACATGTATGTGTAGTGTGACCTAAGTGTTAGTAGAAGTAGCAAGACGTACCTGAAATCTTGCATGTTCATGAGACAGAAAAAAGGACACCAGCAATCCTACCATCGTGTAAAACAATTACAGGCTTGCGTTTTACACTAATTTGGCAGGACGGTAGTACCTCCCTGGGCGGTTATACATACATATATATATATATATATATGTATATATATATATATATATATATATATATATATATTCTTTCTTTCAACACACCGGCCGTATCCCACCGAGGCGGGGTGGCCCAAAAGGAAAAACGAAAGTTTCTCCTTTTACATTTAGTAATATATACAGGAGAAGAGGTTACTAGCCCCTTGCTCCCGGCATTTTAGTCGCCTCTTACAACACGCATGGCTTACGGAGGAAGAATTCTGTTCCACTTCCCCATGGAGATAAGAGGAAATAAACAAGAATAAGAACTAGAAAGAAAATAGAAGAAAACCCAGAGGGGTGTGTATATATGTGCTTGTACATGTATGTGTAGTGTGACCTAAGTGTAAGTAGAAGTAGCAAGACGTACCTGAAATCTTGCATGTTCATGAGACAGAAAAAAGGACACCAGCAATCCTACCATCATGTAAAACAATTACAGGCTTTCGTTTTACACTCACTTGGCAGGACGGTAGTACCTCCCTGGGCGGTTATATATATATATATATATATATATATATATATATATATATATATATATATATATATATATATATATATATATAATATCTCATGCCAAATATGTAAAACTGGTCAATTAGCAAGAACTCATTTAAAATTAAGTTCTTTCTAAAATTTTCTCTTATACGTTTAAAGACATATTTGTTTCATTAATGTTAATGTAAAAATTTTTAATTTTGCACCAAAAGAATCTTAGAAAACTTACCTAAACTTATTATAACAAGCGCATTTTATTTTAGCCTAACCCAACTAAATATATTTTAAATACGTTTACAATAATTTAGTACTAAACAAACACAATCAAATATATTTTTTTCGTTAGGTTCAGAATGATTTTGGCGAAATTATTGCATACACAAATTTTCACTTGTCCTATATGGCAAGATGAGCGTTGCTATTTAAGCCAAGATCGTAAGTTCTGCCTATTCAGCACGACATACATACATACATACATACATATATACATACATACATACATACATATATACATACATACATACATATATACATACATATATACATATATACATACATACATATATACATACATATATACAGATATACATACATACATATATATATATATATATATATATATATATATATATATATATATATATATATATATATATATATATATATATAATAAGTTCACAGTAAACACTTAATTTCAGAATACGCAAAAACAACCACTGTAAAAGAATAATGAAATTCCAAGCGCTTTCGTGACTACTCACATTATCAAGGAACAATAAAAGTAATGCATCAAAGGAAGGCATATAAAAGGTCTAGTTCACACCTTACCATCACATCCCAAAACAAAGCAACACCTGATGCACGACTCATAAGAAAGAGAACACTGCAGAAGGCCCGCTGGCCCTACTAGACAGGTCCTTTACGCAACCCACAAACAAACTATTCTACCCAAGAATTAACATTCATTATTTGTCCAATGTATTAAATTCTTCCCAAATTCTATTAATTATAAATTGATCTAATTTATATAAACCAACAATGGAATATATGGGAAGTGCCAATCCTAACATGTCTTTTATATGTCTACTTGAACTGGCTTGCCGAGTGCCTCGGAAAGCGAGTGGCATTCAAATCATTCTAGGTCAGCAGTAACGGTCAGTGACGTAACAGTCAGTGATTCATGAAGGAGGCATTGAATCAATAATGGTTGGATGAGTCATTACTACTGACACTACTGGTAACTGATACTACTGAGAGCTCAGCGATGCTAATGTATGGCATCCCGACATACAGCTAATACAAACTAGAGGCTACAGGCATACAACTGGCTGATTCTATACAATATCAAAGTACACAACAATTGAATATTGTAACACATATAAGGATATTATCGGAATGACTGTTAACAGAATGGACCTTACTGTAAATTGGAAATATACAATAAAAGTAATAAAAAAAATTGATCAATCTGTATTCTTGTGATCTATGGATTCTGAGGAAGGATATGTACAAAGAAGAAAGTGTTTAATAGAAAAGGCAGACTTGGTGCACTCAACTCCAGACTGTTAAATTTCAGAATTCGGAGAGAACATGAACACTTTTTATTTTTGAATATTATAGGTAGTAGGTTGGTAGACAGCAACCACCCAGGGAAGTACTACCGTCCTGCCAGATGACTGTCAAACAGAAACCTGTAACTGTTTTGCATGATGGTAGGATGCTGGTTTCTTTTTCTGTATCATAAACATCCTAGATAACAGGGATATCTTGCTACTCCAACTTACACTTTGGTCACACTTCACAGACACGCACATGCATATATATATATACATACATCTAGGTTTTTCTCCTTTTTCTAAATAGCTCTTGCTCTTCTTTATTTCTTCTATTGTCCATGGGGAAGTGGAAAAGAATCTTTCCTCCGTAGGCCATGCATGTCGTATGAGGCGCCTAAAATGCCGGGAGCAATGGGCTAGTAACCCCTTCTCCTGTAGACATTTACTAAAAAAGAGAAGAAGAAAAACTTTATAAAACTGGGATGCTTGAATGTGCATGGATGTAGTGCGGATGACAAGAAACAGACGATTGCTGATGTTATGAATGAAAAGAAGTTGGATGTCCTGGCCCTAAGTGAAACAAAGCTGAAGGGGGTAGGGGAGTTTCAGTGGGGGGAAATAAATGAGATTAAATCTGGAGTATCTGAGAGAGTTAGAGCTAAGGAAGGGGTAGCAGTAATGTTGAAGGATCAGTTATGGAAGGAGAAAAGAGAATATGTGTAAATTCAAGGATTATGTGGATTAAATTAAAGGTTGGATGCAAAAAGTGGGTCATAATAAGCGTGTAAACACCTGGAGAGGAGAGAGAGAGATTTTGGGAGATGTTAAGTGAATGTATAGGAACCTTTGAACCAAGTGAGAGAGTAATTGTGGTAGGGGACCTGAATGCTAAAGTAGGAGAAACTTTTAGAGAGGGTGTGGTAGGTAAGTTTGGGGTGCCAGGTGTAAATGATAATGGGAGCCCTTAGATTGAACTTTGTATAGAAAGGGGTTTAGTTATAGGTAATACATATTTTAAGAAAAAGAGGATAAATAAGTATACAAGATATGATGTAGGAAGAAATGACAGTAGTTTGTTGGATTATGTATTGGTAGATAAAAGACTGTTGAGTAGACTTCAGGATGTACATGTTTATAGAGGGGCCACAGATATATCAGATCACTTTCTAGTTGTAGCTACACTGAGAGTAAAAGGTAGATGGGATACAAGGAGAATAGAAACGTCAGGGAAGAGAGAGGTGAAGGTTTATAAACTAAAAGAGAAGACAGTTGGGGTAAGATATAAACAACTATTGGAGGATAGATGGGCTAATGAGAGCATAGGCAATGGGGTCAAAGAGGTATGGGGTAGGTTTAAAAATGTAGTGTTAGTGTGTTCAGCAGAAGTTTGTGGTTACAGGAAAGTGGGTGCGGGAGGGAAGAGAAGCGATTGGTGGAATGATAATGTAAAGAGAGTAGTAAGGGAGAAAAAGTTTGCATATGAGAAGTTTTTACAAAGTAGAAGTGATGCAAGGAGGGAAGAGTATATGGAAAGGAAGAGAGAGGTTAAGAGAGTGGTGAAGCAATGTAAAAAGAGAGCAAATGAGAGAGTGGGTGAGATGTTATCAACAAATTTTGTTGAAAATAAGAAAAAGTTTTGGAGTGAGATTAACAAGTTAAGGAAGCCTAGAGAACAAGTGGATTTGTCAGTTAAAAATAGGAGAGGAGAGTTATTAAATGGAGAGTTAGAGGTATTGGGAAGATGGAGGGAATATTTTGAGGAATTGTTAAATGTTGATCAATGTGGGATTTGAGATTTGCACCAGAGGCTAGCTTAACTATTTACTAGCGTTGTTCAGAAAATTGCTAGGTAAAGCTTTCATAACAATGATATACATTTCAGTTAGGTTTGAGAGCTAATCAAGTACAAATTAGTGCCGCACTCTTGACTAATCAACAACAATACCGGGAGAGAATCAGAGTCCATTTCAGTGTTAAAATTAAAACAGTCAGTGGCTGCATATAAAGGGCATTTGAACAGAGCACACAATGAGTGTAGGGCTACTAGTCAACGCAGTAATGTAGACTGCAATGACTTACAAGGCTGCCTGAAGCTTTTAGGAGAAAAATGGGAGGCCTAAGAGCAAGTATTCTCAGTATATGGTGGAACTCCGAGTTTCGTCTTTAATCCGTTCCAGGAACTAGGACTAAAGTCGAAGCGTTCTAAAGTTGAAGCAATATTTCTCGTAAGAATTAATGCCTCCTGCTGTCAGAAGGCATTAATTCTTACGAGGCTGTCAGGAGGCATTAATTCTTACGAGGCTGTCAGGAGGCATTAATTTTTACGAGGCTGTCAGGAGGCATTAATTCTTACGAGGCTGTCAGGAGGCATTAATTCTTACGAGGCTGTCAGGAGGCATTAATTCTTACGAGGCTGTCAGGAGGCATTAATTCTTACGAGGCTGTCAGGAGGCATTAATTCTTACGAGGCTGTCAGGAGGCATTAATTCTTACGAGGCTGTCAGGAGGCATTAATTCTTACGAGGCTGTCAGGAGGCATAACAAAATAGTACTTCAATATGATTCTATTATCAACTCTACAGCTTATTTATCTATCACAATTCATCTAATAAGACATAATAAACAATATAAATAACAAAAAAAACTGATATACACTCTAGAATGAATAAAATGTGTATGTCATTATGGATGTGGTGGCGGGGGAGGACTGGTTCCTCCTTCAGACGTCAGGAGTTTATTTCGTTTTGTCCTTTTTCTATTGCTTAATCGCTTAATTGCTATACTCTTAATGCTACAGTTTGTCACTGAACTTAACTGCTTTAAACTCCACAACTTACACCTGTGCTGGTGTGCAGGAACACATTAAAATCACTAAAGAGTGTGTTATTAGTCTTGAAGATGCCATATTAATGATGACAGTAACACAATAATAACATAAATATAAGATGTTTTTCCAGTTGGCTTAACGGAATGAACATAAATCATTCGTGTCTGGACTGCTAACAACAACTGGTTTGTTTACAAAACTAAGCAAACCTTCTACACTCTTCGTGTACTCATACTGTTTACTCACCTCTCACTCTACATTAAGACTACAAATATTTTAAAGTAATGAGTGTAATGCATATGCATTTTATCGCTCTAGGGTACTTTAAAAACCAAGTACAGTGGACCCCCGCATAACGATCACCTCCGAATGCGACCAATTGTGTAAGTGTATTTACGTAAGTGCGTTTGTACGTGTATGTTTGGGGGTCTGAAATGGACTAATCTACTTCACAATATTCCTTATGGGAACAAATTTGGTCAGTACTGGCACCTGAACATACTTCTGGAGTGAAAAAATATCGTTAACCGGGGGTCCACTGTATATAATGTATGGGTGGGGTAGCCAGATCAGGATTACATACCTACCACACTTTGATATGTACCTACCTTACTATTCGCCTTGCACCCTATATTAAGACCATTAAGACTACAAATATTTTAAGGTAAGTAATGAGTGTACTGTATAAGCATTTTATCACTCTAGGGCACTTTAAATGTCTAGTATATAGTTAATGTTCACTCGAGGAGAAACAAAGTCAGACTGACCCTTGACAGCTACGTGGGGAGGCGCGCAAGTGGACAGGTCTGGTACGTGGGACGATACACGGGGCACAGTGTAAAACTCGGAACAAAATTTAGCCGAAAAAATGGTTCAAAACTCAAAGCATACGACACTCAGGGCGGATGAAACTCAAGGTTCCACTATATAAGCAACAGGCTGTTGAGGATAATGAGCCCCGTGATAGTCTCGAGCAAGCTCAGGAGGAATTCTCCAATGATGAAGAAAAGTGTCATGACATGTATGCACATAATGATAAACTAAAAACATTAAGGGCTAGTATGCCAAGTGGGGTGACTAACACGGTTGGGACCACGAGCAGCCAGACACCTGTTAATATGTTGCCCAGACTGCCCCAATTGAATTTACCAATGTTTGACAGAACCTTAACAGAGTACATTGCCTTCTGGGATCAGTTTAAAGTCCAGATAAATGACAGAAACGATTTGTCAGATGTCGTCAAATTATAATAAGTATTTATGGTCGCAGCTCAAGAATAAAACCTTAGACTTAGTCTGGCACTACTAAACCACTGACATTAATTATTAACATGCCAAGGGTCAGTTAAAGGACACGATTAGCAACACTGAGGAGATAAAGATACCCATATGGTATCTGTTGCTGGATTTAGAGACTTGTCATCATGATCATCGGAGCTTAGAGAAGTTCTGCATCGAAGTTATGAGTTTGACAAATAGCCTCATTTACATGACTGGGGTAAATCAGAATGGCTTGTTAACCAGACAATTCAGAGAAAACTGGCTAGCACTACAGTGCATGAGTTACATTTGAAATACCAGATGAACTGGTTTACAATACAAAAAATTGTTGATGGGTTGGGAGATCAAATTTCTCATTTGATTATAGGTGAGAGAGAAGTCACCACAAAAACCCCATGAAATAGGTAATTACACAAAAAAAACTCAGGAGATCAATCTAAAGCTCATAAGACTAACGTTGGAGTGTATTATCAAGAAATGTCTGACGCAAGGGCCTTTAACCCGTAAACGGTCCAAACGTATATATACGTTTTTTCAACATTTGAAAGTATGTAAAAAAAGTAGATCTTCCTTTTATTTTTCTACATTTGAAAATGTGTAAAAAAAACTTAGATCTACTTTTGTAGCGCTACACATGTGAACTTAGATCTGCTTGGACCGTTTACAGGTTAAGCAGAACCTCAGAGGCACTCATACTAGAATAAGAGTATTCTGCGAAGGTAACACACTAGCATGAGTTGCTCTAAGTATACAACACTGAGAAGTAGGCAACGGGGACACAAGGCTGAAGACTGTAAGACACGTCTTTGGGAGTGTTAAAACTGCTGGAAAGGTGAGCACCATACTGCACTATGTACCAATAACTTAAGGGAACCCCCTGGCTAGTAGGGAGATTTCTCAGGTAGAGATAAAAAGAGAGTTCGAGCCTGAAGAGGCAGCCAATGTGATTAGTGTGGGTGAAGTCTCTAAGCCGAGTGATTATTACAGAGGTGCTGTCCTACCTACAGTTATGGCAGGGGTTGTGAATGGGAACAGGTCCAAAACAACTTCATGCTTTTGACTCAGGAGCACAAGTGTCCATGGTAACTGAGAAGTTGGTGGCTAAATTAAAGTTGAAGGTTGCTGGCAAAGTTAGTATGGCACAGGGAGGAGCTGTAAGTCAGGTCCTGCCCAAATCTTATAATGTTGTGGATATCACCATTAAATTGGGTGGACATCACAGAAATATTACAGCCTTGATAGTAAAGATGCTACCCATGGCAATTATGGCCAGAGATCTTCCTGCAGCAGCCAAGTGATTGAAAGACCTTGGCGTAAAGCTGGCAGACCAGGGAATTACTACTGACACAGTCAGTGATGTAGGTATCCTGGTGAGAGCTGGCCAGATAGATGGCCTCCTGCCAACACCATGGACTATTAAGGAAGGAATTGATTTATACAGATCCCTAGTAGAATATATCATCAGTGGGAAGATTCCACCCAAATTCCCTGCAATGCCTGAGAGGGGGGAAGCTGACTCCATAATAGCTGAGGGAGTAGTGATAATGAGTATTAGTACACACAATGAACCACCAGGTTAGCCAAACCAAGAAGGGAGTGACGAACACTCACCCTCCTTGGGGAAAAGCTTTTATGGGGTACCTCAGACAAGGCTAGACGTTAAAGGGAAGGGTGTTAAGACCACTGGAAATGACAAGTTCCCCCCCCCCAGAGGTCCACGCAGTGGAAACTGGACAGATGATGTTAGACCAGATTCTGCCAGGGCCCGCTGTGGGGGCTTACAGAAGGTGAACTTGATGTAGACTTAACGTCTACCTTTGCTGGCGGAAGGATGTGTTACTTTATTTGGTCTCCCAAAAATTCCATGGAATGGGTTCACAGTACATGAGCTTTATGAGCCCTTAACATCCACCCAAACAATACACTAGTTGGCAGAGGCAGTGAGATTGCTTGTACTGATACATTTACCCTTCAAGGAAGGCTTAGGTAGATTTATAGTTAGAAACTAATATTAGAATTAGTGAGGTAACCTTAGATATTAATTATGTAGTTTTAGACCTTAATATAAGCAAATAATAGGTTGTATTAGATAAGGTAAGCTAGCAACCCCTATGCCTGAACAGAGATTAGTTCAAGTCATTCATACAGACACCATGGTGACAACAGCATACCAGGAGCTACAGCTTGGTGCCCCACATGTCTTCAAAATACTTGGCCTATGGAGCAAAGAATCACAGGCTTCCCGACGTACTCTGGATATTCATCTCTATCCAGGCCCTCCACAGTGATATTCTGAGGAATGTGGGTTATTTGAACTGTCGGTTATCAGCAGCTGGACGCCCACTATAGGGTAATATTTGCAGGCATCTCTTAAGTATTAGTTTAGAAGCTAGTGTCACTTACTGCATAAATATTGCTTAGGGAATTTCCAATAATTCAGGGATCCCTGAGGTGCAGGAAGGGATACTAATACCATTTGAATACTTGCAGAAATAAGTCCTTCACTGCACGTGGTGCCTAGAAGAGAGCAAGTTCATTCAGATACACACAAATACAGTTACATAGATTATCATACGTAGCACCATATGTGTAGAGAACCTAAGATAATTCAAAAAAATCAGAGTGATTTATTTCCAGTGGAGTCCAGAGGGACCAGAGGAATCTAGTTTGCTTGGATAGAATCGAGGAATTTCTAGTCAATCAGTCCTTTGTTCGTGCATGTAATTAAGAATTTCTTGCAAGATCAGTTGCATCTAGAAATGTGTCCTAAAAGCCACTTGTGAGACTGAGACGACTAATCTCAGGGTGTCTGTGTCAACAGTACTTGCCAAGGCGAGCAGCCCACAAGGAGGCAGTCCATACACAAATTTCCATATTGGTCCTTCGAAACCAAGATGCGGAATAGTTAGTTTAGCAGTTACGTACAAGAGATTAACAAAAGTTACCTCACAGCTGGGCCCAGAGACTTACACAAGTTATGTTAGGCCGAGCTAACTACTTACAGAATGTAATTATTTGCAGTCATTTGCAGGCAGGCCAGAGTAGGCTAGTTGAGCTTGTAAAAATTATTTACGGTGGTTTACAGGAAGGCTAGTTTAGCTTGTAAATTTAATTATTTACAGTGATTTGCAGGCAGGCCAAAGTAGGCTAGATGAGCTTGTAAATCTAATTATTTAAGTGTTTTGCAAGCAGGCCAAAGTGGGCTACTTTAACTTGTGAATTTAATTATATACAGTATTTACAAGTAGCCAGGGTAGGAAACTTGCATGCTTAACTATTTATAGTGAAATCTGCAAGGTAGCCACATTTAAATTAGACCTTTGCAATATTTATCACAATTATAACAGCTAGGTCAGATTTAGCCTAGTTAATATTTACAGTGAATTGCAAGACCAGATTTAGGCTATAGTTTCATATCAATTTCAACAGTTAGAATAGGATTTACCTTATCCAGTTAACCACAGTGAATTAAACAAGCTAGGCACAGTTAGGCCAAGTTATTTACACACAACATTATTTACTTACTGTTTCATAAGCTGGATTACTGAATTTGTATTAACCAAGTGAATTTTACTCTTGCGAAGACTGCATTTTGTACTGGGTGAATTTCTTTGTCACTGGTTCATATCAATGTGGGAGTTGTAATTTGCACCAGAGGCTAGCTTAAGTCCTGTAATTATTTACTGACGTTGCACAGAAAATTTCTGAGTTAAGGTTTCATAACAACGATATACATTTCAGTTAGGGTTGAAGGCTAATCAAGTATAAATTAATGCCTCATTCTTAACTAAACTCAACAATGATATGAGAGAATCAGAGTCCATTTCAGTGTTAAAGTTAAAACAGTGAGTGGTTGCATATTAAAGGCATTTGAACAGAGCACACAACAGGTGTAGGACTACTAGTCAATGTAGTAATATAGATTGCAATGACTTACAAGGCTGCTTCAAGCTTTTAGGAGAAAAAATGGGCTATTGAGCAAGTTCAGGATAAACTCTCCAAAGATGAGAAGTGTCACGAGATGAATGCACATAATGATAAACTAAAAGCATTAAAGGCTAGTATGCCAAGTGGAGTGACTAACACTGCTGGGACCACGAGTAGCCTCACACCTGTTAATTTGTTGTCCAGATTGCCCCAACTGAATTTACGAACGTCTGATGGAACCTTAACAGAGTACATTGCTTTCTGGGATGAGTTTAAAGCCCAGACAGTTGATAGAAACAATTTGTCAGATGCTGTCAAATTACAGTAGTTACAGTCACTGCCTTAGACTTGGTCCGGCACTACCAAACCAATGACGCTAATTATCAACATGCCAAGGGTAAATTAAAGGACACGATTGGCAACACTGAGGAAATAAAGTTATCCATATAGTATCATCTGCTGGATTTACACACTTGTCATCACGATCGTCGAAGCTTAGACAAGTTCCGTATCAAAGTTATGAGTTTGACAAATAGCCTCAAAGATTTACATGACTGGAGTAAATCATAATGACTTGTTAACCAGACAATTCAGAGAAAACTGAGTTACATTTGAAATACCAGACGAACCAGTTTACAATACAACAAATTGTTAATGGGTTGGGAGATCTTGCTTCACATTGGAGTATAGGCGAGTCACCACCACTACCCCATAAAAACGTGGTTACTCAAAAAACTTGGGAGATCAATCTAAAGCTCATAAGACTAACATTGGAGTGTGTTATGAATAAGAAATGTTTAATGCAAGGGCTTCTAAGCAGAACCTCAAAGGCACTCGTACTGTGAAGGTGAACACACTAGCACGAGTTGCTTTAATAAACCCTTTAGAGGGCAGGACCGAGTTTAGTATATGTCACTGAGGAGTAGTATGAAAATTTGTGTTTGGACTGCCTCCTTGTGACCTGCTCACCCTGGCAAGTACCATTGACACACTGACGCATTCCCATATGCAACTGATGTTGCAAGAAATTCCTAACTACATGCATGGATAAAGGAGACTAACTTACTTGGTGGTGGAGAATATACCTCCAGAAATCCCCTGACTCCACTCAAGTAACCAGACTTCTCTGGTCCTTCTCTTCAGGGCACCATGTGCAGTGAAGGACTTAATTTCTGCAAGTATTCAGATGGTATTAGTATCCCTGCCTGCACCTTAAGGATCCCTGATTTCACAAGGGGGTATTCCCTAAGCAATATCTATGCAGTAAATGACACTAGCTTCTAGACTAATACTTAGAGGGGATGCCTGTACATACTGGTCTTATGATGTCTGTCCGCTCATGACCCACAGTTTAATAACCCACGTTTCCCCAGAATATCACTGGCCAACTAAGACTGAGAGAAATGAAAGGTATTGTCCTACTGAAGTGGGGGGTAGGGGTGAGCTGGATAGAGACGAATATCCACAGTACTTTGGAAAGCCTCTACAATTGTGTCCCACAGGCCAAGTATATGTACACACATGAGGGCACTGGGCTGCTGGTCATAGCACCTGTTGTCTCGATGGTGTCTGGTCTTAAAAAAACAAGTTAGCGTCTGCATGACCTGATCTAACCTCCATTCAGGCATGGGGGTTTCTAGCTCACCTTATCTAATATAACCTAATATTCACTTATATTAAGGTCTAAAGGTAGTAGGTTGGTAGACAGCAACCACCCAGGGAGGTACTACCGTCCTGTGGTAGTAGGTTGGTAGACAACAACTACCCAGGGAGGTACTACCGTACTACTGTAATTGTTTTACATGATGGTAGGATTGCTGGTGTCCATTTTTCTGTCTCATAAACATGCAAGATTTCAGGTACGTCTTGCTACTTCTACTTACACTTAGGTCACACTACACACACATGTACAAGCATATACATATATACACCCCCCTCTGGGTTTTCTTCTATTTTTCTTACTAGTTCTTGTTCTTGTTTATTTCCTCTTATATCCATGGGGAAGTGGAACAGAATTCTTCCTCCGTAAGCCATGCGTGTTGTAAGAGGCGACTAAAATGCTGGGAGCAAGGGGCTAGTAACTTCTTCTCCTGTATATATTACTAAATGTAAAAGGAGAAACTTTCGTTTTTCCTTTTGGGCCACCCTGCCTCGGTGGGATACTGCCGGTGTATTGAAAGAAAGATTAAGGTCTAAGGCTACATTATCTAAATTTATGTCACTAATTCTAATATAAACCAACCTCAACTTTCCTTATAGGATGAATATATCAATTAATAGTACACACACTGCCTTTGCCAACTAGGGTTTGGTTTAGGTGGATGTGAATGTTTGGGAGATCAAATAAGTTGCCACATCCTTCCGCTGGCAAAGGTAGATGCTAAGTGTGGAAAATATAGTGCATTTTAGCATGTACTTTAATGAAGTACATTGTTGTTGGTTAAAATTAAATTTGGGAATTAAAAAGTTAACCAGCAAACAAGGAGCTTCTGGTGGAGGAGGGATGCCATATTGGAATTGGAGGAACAAGACGACTGTAAATTTGAGAACATAGGAACATAAGAAAGAAGGAACACTGCAGCAGGCCTACTGGCCCATGCAAGGCAGGTCCAATTCTTCTACTGGCTTAAGCCAATGCACCCAACCTAGTCAGGTCGGGTCACATTCACTTAAGGAACACAGCAACTGACCCAGTAGCACAAGCTAGTCAGGTCCAACTCACACCCACCCACACCCACTCGTGTATTTATCTAACCTATTTTTAAAACTACACAACGTTTTAGCCTCCATAACTGTACTTGGGAGTTTGTTCCACCTATCCACAACTCTATTACCACTTATCTACAACTCTATTACCACTTATCCACAACTCTATTACCACTTATCCACAACTCTATTACCACTTATCTACAACTCTATTACCAGTGCTTTCCTATATCCTTCCTGACTCTGAATTTTTCCAACTTAAAACCATTGCTGCGAGTCCTGCCTAGGCTAGATATTTTCAGCACGCTATTTACATCCCCTTTATTTATTCCTGTCTTCCATTTATACACCTCAATCATATCCCCCCTAAGGACCTGTCACCTGCTTTGAAAATAGGTATCGCATTTGCCGTTTTCCACTTATCTGGCACCCTGCCAGTTTGTAGTGATATACTGAAAAGATTAGCCAAAGGTTTGCTAAGCTCCTCTTTAGAACCCTCTAGAACCTTTAGAACCCTTTAGAACCCTTGCGTACAGTTCATCAGGGCCTGAGGATCTGTTAGGTTTTAATTTTTCTATTTGCCTAAGGACCATGTCACTTGTGACCCTAATCGTGCATAGTTTATCATCCTGTTCTACATAATTTATTATTTCTGGAATATTGCTAGTATCATCCAGTGTAAAAACTGACAGGAAATATGTGTTAAAAATTCTACACATTTCCTTATCACTGTCCATAAGCTGGCCTGAGTAACTTTTGAGTGGGCCTATCTTGTCCCTGATCTTACACTTGAAATAATCCTTTTGGGTTAGTCTTCGATTCTCATGCAACTTTAAACTCATAATCTCTTAGAGGGAATTATTTGGTGGCTCTGGAGGTAAAATGTGATTTAAGCCTCCCAAATAGTAGCAAGAATATTCGGAGTTACAGTCCTGCAGAATGTGAGAAGCCAATGACTTGGCAGGACTTAGAAATTAGATGTTAAAGGGGATAATAAGGAGCCATCAACACCCACAGCTAAGTGTAATGAACTTAATATGTTGAACTTCTGGCCAGTTAGTTTCCTCATATCTAGGCAGGGGTTGTGGGTGACCTAGCTACACTAAGCAATCTCCAGACAAATTTGGCAAGTGTTGGTAACAAATTTTTTCTCATGTAATGTATAAATACACGTATTCCTTCTGTGTTAATATAACATTAAACAGCCCACATAATTTTAATGTAAATATTATTACCAGAATTACTGGTTGTGTTTATTAAATTTGAAGTTAATATTCATAGGTCCAGAGTAACTTGTGGGATTGTATGAGGGTAGTGGGTGTCGAAGGGAGACATTCTCCTGGTGACCCAGGGTGTCTCAAAATATTGCTACATGTCTCAGAGTTGTAGCAATTAGTAAGAAACAGTTGTCTTTGTTGCTTTCATTAAATTACTGGTATGAATATAATGAGGTTCTTGCAGGTAATTTAATTCCCACAGTTGCCCGCTGGTCCTTGATTGGACCGGATATAATTAGTGAATTCATTAATCAGTGAATTAATTACTTAATAATAATAAGTGACATGACTGAAGTGATGTTGGGTCCACAAATTTACTTAATTGTGTACTGGATTATAATTACTACAATGTTAATTTCCTTACTAGGTAGTAGGTTGGTAGACAACAACCGCCCAGGGTGGTACTACCGTCCTGTGGTAGTAGGTTGGTAGACAACAACCACCCAGGGAGGTACTACCATCCTGTGGCAGTAGGTTGGTAGACAACAACCACCCAGGGAGGTACTACCGTCCTGTGGTAGTAGGTTGGTAGACAACAACCACCCAGGGAAGTACTACCGTCCTGTGGTAGTAGGTTGGTAGACAACAACCACCCAGGGAAGTACTACCGTCCTGTGGTAGTAGGTTGGTAGACAACAACCACCTAGGGAGGTACTACCGTCCTGTGGTAGTAGGTTGGTAGACAACAACCACCCAGGGAGGTACTACCGTCCTGTGGTAGTAGGTTGGTAGACAACAACCACGCAGGGAGGTACTACCGTCCTGTGGTAGTAGGTTAGTAGACAACAACCACCCAGGGAGGTACTACCGTCCTGTGGTAGTAGGTTGATAGACAACAACCACCCAGGGAGGTACTACCGTCCTGTGGTAGTAGGTTGGTAGACAACAACCACCCAGGGAAGTACTACCATCCTGAGGTAGTAGGTTGGTAGACACCAACCACCCAGGGAGGTACTACCGTCCTGTGGTAGTAGGTTGGTAGAAACAACCACCCAGGGAGGTACTACCGTCCTGTGGTAGTAGGTTGGTAGACACCAACCACCCAGGGAAGTACTACCGTCCTGTGGTAGTAGGTTGGTAGACAACAACCACCCAGGGAAGTACTACCGTCCTGTGGTAGTAGGTTGGTAGACAACAACCACCCAGGGAAGTACTACCGTCCTGTGGTAGTAGGTTGGTAGACAACAACCACCTAGGGAGGTACTACCGTCCTGTGGTAGTAGGTTGGTAGACAACAACCACCCAGGGAGGTACTACCGTCCTGTGGTAGTAGGTTGGTAGACAACAACCACGCAGGGAGGTACTACCGTCCTGTGGTAGTAGGTTAGTAGACAACAACCACCCAGGGAGGTACTACCGTCCTGTGGTAGTAGGTTGATAGACAACAACCACCCAGGGAGGTACTACCGTCCTGTGGTAGTAGGTTGGTAGACAACAACCACCCAGGGAAGTACTACCATCCTGAGGTAGTAGGTTGGTAGACACCAACCACCCAGGGAGGTACTACCGTCCTGTGGTAGTAGGTTGGTAGACAACAACCACCCAGGGAGGTACTACCGTCCTGTGGTAGTAGGTTGGTAGACACCAACCACCCAGGGAAGTACTACCGTCCTGTGGTAGTAGGTTGGTAGACAACAACCACCCAGGGAAGTACTACCGTCCTGTGGTAGTAGGTTGGTAGACAACAACCACCCAGGGAAGTACTACCGTCCTGTGGTAGTAGGTTGGTAGACACCAACCACCCAGGGAAGTACTACCGTCCTGGGGTAGTAGGTTGGTAGACACCAACCACCCAGGGAGGTACTACCGTCCTGTGGTAGTAGGTTGGTAGACAACAACCACCCAGGGAGGTACTACCGTCCTGTGGTAGTAGGTTGGTAGACAACAACCACCCAGGGAGGTACTACCGTCCTGTGGTAGTAGGTTGGTAGATAACCACCCAGGGAGGTACTACCGTCCTGTGGTAGTAGGTTGGCAGACAACAACCACCCAGGGAGTACTACCGTCCTGTGGTAGTAGGTTGGTAGACAACCACCCAGGGAGGTACTACCGTCCTGTGGTAGTAGGTTGGTAGACAACAACCACCCAGGGAGGTACTACAGTCCTGTGGTAGTAGGTTGGTAGACAACAACCACCCAGGGAGGTACTACCGTCCTGTGGTAGTAGGTTGGTAGACAACAACCACCCAGGGAGGTACTACTGTCCTGTGGTAGTAGGTTGGTAGACAACAACCACCCAGGGAGGTACTACAGTCCTGTGGTAGTAGGTTGGTAGACAACAACCACCCAGGGAGGTACTACAGTCCTGTGGTAGTAGGTTGGTAGACAACCACCACCCAGGGAGGTACTACCGTCCTGTGGTAGTAGGTTGGTAGACAACAACCACCCAAGGAGGTACTACCGTCCTGTGGTAGTAGGCTGGTAGACAACCACCCAGGGAGGTACTACCGTCCTGTGGTAGTAGGTTGGTAGACAACAACCACCCAGGGACGTACTACCGTCCTGTGGTAGTAGGTTGGTAGACAACAACCACCCAAGATGGTAATACCTTCCCGTGGTAGTAGGCTGGTAGACAACAGCCACCCAGTGTGGTACTACCGTCCTGTGGTAGTAGGTTGGTAGACAACAACCACCCAGGGAGGTACTACCGTCCTGTGGTAGTAGGCTGGTAGACAACCACCCAGGGAGGTACTACCGTCCTGTGGTAGTAGGCTGGTAGACAACCACCCAGGGAGGTACTACCGTCCTGTGGTAGTAGGTTGGTAGACAACAACCACCCAAGGAGGTACTACCGTCCTGTGGTAGTAGGCTGGTAGACAACCACCCAGGGAGGTACTACCGTCCTGTGGTAGTAGGCTGGTAGACAACCACCCAGGGAGGTACTACCGTCCTGTGGTAGTAGGTTGGTAGACAACAACCACCCAAGGAGGTACTACCGTCCTGTGGTAGTAGGCTGGTAGACAACCACCCAGGGAGGTACTACCGTCCTGTGGTAGTAGGCTGGTAGACAACCACCCAGGGAGGTACTACCGTCCTGTGGTAGTAGGCTGGTAGACAACCACCCAGGGAGGTACTACCGTCCTGTGGTAGTAGGCTGGTAGACAACAACCACCCAGGGAGGTACTACCGTCCTGTGGTAGTAGGCTGGTAGACAACCACCCAGGGAGGTACTACCGTCCTGTGGTAGTAGGCTGGTAGACAACCACCCAGGGAGGTACTACCGTCCTGTGGTAGTAGGCTGGTAGACAGCCACCCAGGGAGGTACTACCGTCCTGTGGTAGTAGGCTGGTAGACAACCACCCAGGGAGGTACTACCGTCCTGTGGTAGTAGGCTGGTAGACAACCACCCAGGGAGGTACTACCGTCCTGCCAAGTGAATGAAAAACGAAAGCCTGTAATTGTTTTACATGATGGTAGGATTGCTGGTGTCTTTTGTCTCTCATAAACATGCAAGATTTCAGGTACGTCTTGCTACTCCTACTTACACTCAGGTCACACTACACATACATGTACAAACATGTATATACACGCCCCCTTGGTTTTCTTATATTTTCTTTCTAGTTCTTCTTCCTCTTATCTCCATGGAGAAGTGGAACAGAATTCTTCCTCCATAACCCATGCGTGTTGTAAGAGGCGACTAAAATGCTGGGAGCGGTGGGCTAGTAACCCCTTCTCCTATATAAATTACTAAATTTAAAAAGAGAAAATTTCGTTTTTCTTTTTGGGCCACCCTGCCTTGGTGGGATACAGCCGGTTGAAAAAAAAATTTCCTTAAATGTGTAATTGCTAAGCTCAAGTGTGGCTAGGATTTATATTAATGTGTATTTGTACAATATTTTGATAAGCCAAGTGTGGCTAGGATTTATATTAATGTGTATTTAAAATTTATATTATAATTTCCTTACACGTGTAATTGCTAAGCTCAAGTTGTAATATTTACCTTCATAAAGTGTATAATTAAGTGCATAATCAGTGTTTATGAATTAAGATGAATTTAATATATTGAGCCATGGGTGAAACTGAGGAAGTTAATGTAGATGACAAGCCCATGGAATATAGAGCAAAGAAAGCATCATTACAGACTAGGAAAGGTCATGTAACCAAGACATACAATAAGTGCTTGGAATTAATGAATCAAGAAACTGTGAATACTGATGATTTAAAATTGTATTTAGACGCTTTAGGAAATAGATACGAGTCATACAAATTATTTCACAAAAATATGAAGGAGATTTACTGGTAAATTGTGTAGATGAAAAAGAATTGGATATTTTAATTAATCGTTATTATAAATTAGAAGAAAAAATTATGTCCTGTAAAGGTAAGGCTTCGAAAAAATTAAAAGGTGTAAACCAGGCAGTTAGTCAACCTATTAATATAAATAAGATGTCTTTGCAATAACTCCCAGAATTATGTTTGCCTGTATTTAATCCTGGAGAAACCTGGGAGGAGTTTTGGTGAATTTTTAAAAGCAGCTGTGCATGATAGGAATGATCTGGCATGTGTTACCAAATTATCTTACCTCAAAGGACAGATAAGAAGAGATGCCCACATGTTCGTACAAGCTTTTCCCAATGTAGATGACTCTTACAAAGAAGCAGTTGACTTGTTGAAGGTCACTTATGGCAATCTGGAACAAAGTAGATTGGATCTAGTAAGTATTACTGTCAATTTAAAAACTCAAGATCACAATTATAAAAGTTTACAGCAGTTTAGAATTAAACTGGAGAGCACTCTTAAAACTTTAAGTAATAAATATAATCTGGATGGATCAGACTGGTTATTGAGTGCCATGGTACAGAATAAATTGAGCTGTAAAACGGTAGAGTGGCAATTGAATAAATACCAGAAGGGTTATTTTGGTCTATGGGAAATAAGACTAGGTCTGCAAGAATTAATTATTCAGTTGCAGACCAGCCAGCCAAATAATTTTAAAGATACAACACATAATAACTCTGAGGAATCTGTCAAGTTCACAAAGGGAAAAATTATCCCAATGTTAATATTCATAATTCATCTCCTAAAAAGAGTTGCATAGGCACATATCAAGTGGCAGGAATCAGAAATAGTAATTCTCCACATCAAAGTAAAAGGAATAAGTACCCTCATAAGAGTAGCCCAGTTAATACGAAGACAAAGAAAAGAGAGATTGTCTTTTCTGCAAGGGTACTCATTTCTCTAAGAATTGTGATGCCTATAATTCATGGGATGTTAAAGTAGAAAGATTGGAAGAATTTGACAGATGTATCAGATGTCTAGGTAATCATAATGTAAAGGATTGTAATGCCAAACAACAAATGTTATTAATGCCACAAAGGAAGGCACCATATAGTCATGTGTAAAGGTTTAAATAATAATTATGGTGATAATAATGATAATGTTGACAACCCTGACACAACAGTAGCTAATGTAAAGATTGCTGCTAATGTTAATAATGATGGCTTGACTGAAGTAGCCCTACCTGTGTTAGATGTAAAAATTAATGATAAAGGGCATAAATCTAAAAATGTAACTGTATTACTAGACCAGGGATGATCACAACGTACTTTCATAAAATGTAATTGTTTTTATGGGATGAAGGTGCAAATGTGGGATCCTACACCTTTAAAATTATCTGGTTTTCTCTCTGATAAAAGGGCTCAAATGTACAACACTGTTTATGTAACTGTCAGTTTCGGCAATGAGAGAAAATGTATTAACGCAATAATTGTAGACAGGCTCCCAAAGAAAATATCTACAATGGGGCTTAGTAAAGCTACTGAACGGCTTTCACAATGTAAATTTGGCACCTTCTGGTGTAAATGATGACTCTGTGGGGCCAGTAAATATTCTGATAGGTAGTGACTATTATGCCACAAAATAGAACGAAAAACTAACGTCAAAGACCTGGGAGTGATCATGTTGGAGGATCTCATCTTCAAGGACCATAATATTGTATCAATCGCATCTGCTAGAAAAATGACTGGATGGATAATGAGAACCTTAAAAATTAGTGATGCCAAGCCTATGATGACACTCTTCAGGTCGCTTGTTCTATCTAGGCTGGAATATTGCTGCACACTAACAGCACCTTTCAAGGCAGGTGAAATTGCTGACCAAGAAAATGAACAGAGAACCTTCACAGCATGCATAACAGAGATAAAACACCTCAATTACTGGGAGCACTTGAAGTTTTTGAACCTGTACTCCCTGTTATGCAGGCGGGAGAGATACATAATTATATGCACCTGGAAAATCCTATAAGGATTAGTTCCGAACTTGCACACAAAAATCACTCGCAACGAAAGCAAAAGACTCGGCAGACGATGCAACATCCCCCCAATGAAAAGCAGGGGTGTCCTAGCACGTTAAGAGACAATACAATAAGTGTCATGGGCCTGAGACTGTTCAACTGCCTCCCAGCATACATAAGGGGGATTACCAATAGACCTCTGGCTGTCTTCAAGCAGGCACTGGACAAGCACCTAAAGTCGGTACCTGACCAGCCGGGCTGTGGCTCGTATGTCGGATTGTGTGCAGCCAGAATTGCCCACTAATTACAGGATGATGTATGGACAATTAAAAGCTCAGCTCTGCGAACTGAGCAAGACACCAAAATTGTTGACTGCATATGATGAGATAATTAATGACCAGTTAAATAATAAATTTATAAAAGAGGTACCTCTTGCACCAGCAAAATTTTATGGTCATTTTTACCACATCATGGGGTTAAAAAGGATTCTAATACTACTCCCCTAAGAACTGTGTTTAATTTTAGTGCTAGGAGTAGCAAAAAATGTATCTAGTTTAAATGACTGCTTAATGACAGGTCTGTCATTGATGGAAAAATTAGGAGATCTCTTGTTAAATTTCAGGGTGAAGAATTATGCCTTTATGGCTGACAAGTAAAGCTTTCCTAAGAGTGGGTTTACAAGAGGCTGACCGGGATTGTACCCACTTCTTATGGCCTGGGAATCCTAGTGACCCACTTAGCCCTCTTAAAACCTATCGCTTTAGGAGTGTATTATTTGGTGCTACATCTAGTCTATTCCTACTTCAAGCAATGTTAAATGCACACCTTAAATGTACAGGTTGTCCACTTAGTGAAGTAATGAGTAAACAATTTTATGTGGACAATTTCCTGGGCGTGACATCAAATGAAGAGGAACTGATGAGGACATATGAAGAGGCTAATAAAATAATGCAAAGTGCAAATATGCCTCTGAGGGAATGGAATAGCAATTCGTCCAAAGGACAAAATAAATAAAGATTACCCTGGAGATGAAGTACCTAATTGTAGTAATGTATTGTGATTAACTTGGGATACTCAAAAACACTTGTTACTGCTAAAACCTAATGCAGTGGACCCCCCCCGAGTTTTGTCGGCATCGACTTTCGGCAAGTTTTTTCGGCAAAATTTAGCCTCGCGGTTCGTGATTGGACTCGTGATTCGGCGTCCGTCCAGTACCTGTCCACCTGTCACCATGCACACAAAGCCAGTCTCCTGCACCATTCACACTCAGTGTGCCATTGTTTACCAGCATGTGACCATCACCCCACGGGTTCATACAATACATATCATAATAATCCATTGTTTTTTGTGCTTGCAACTGCTAAATAAGTCACCATGGGCCCAAGGAAAGCTAGAGCAAGCCCTCTGGTAAAGAAAGCGAGGAACACGAATTCAAGAAAAATATGAGAGCGGAGTGCGTGTTACAGAACTTGCCAGGATGTATGGCAAACCCCATTCAACCATCACTTCGATCGTGGGGAAGGGAAAGGAAATAAAGTGTGCTGTTGTTGCAAAAGGGGTAGATACGCTGACAAAAAAGAGATCGCAAATCCTCGAAGAAGTGGAAAGGTTACTGTTGGTGTGGATTACCCAAAAACAGTTAGCAGGAGATAATATTATGCAGTCGATAATATGTGAAAAGGCAAGGCAGTTGCATGACGATTTCGTAAAGAAAATGCCTGCAACAAGTGGTGATGCTTGTGATTTTAAGGCCAGCAAAGGTTGGTTTGAGAGATTTAAGAAGAGTAGTGGTATTCAGTGTGATAAGGCATGGTGAGGCTGCCAGTTCTGACAAAAAAGCAGCTGAGAAGTTTGTACAGGAGTTTAAAGAGTGTGTAGACACTGGAGAATTCAAACCCAAACAAGTGTTTGTGACGAAACAGGCCTCTTTTGGAAGAAAATGCCAAAGAGGACCTACATCACGCAGGGGGAAACGGCACTCCCAGGACACAAGCCTATGAAGGATAGGCTTACTCTCATGTTTTGTAGTAATGCTAGTGGGGATTGGAAAGTGAAGACTTTACTGGTGTATCACTCTGAAAATCCCAGTGTGTTCAAGAAAAACAGTGTTGCCAAGAGTAATTTGTGTGTGATGTGGAAGGCTAACAATAAGGCATGGGTCACAAAGGGAATTTTCCTAGACTGGTTAATGAAGTGTTTGGCCTGAGTGTGAAGAAATACCTCCTGGAAAATAAATTGCCACTCAAGTGCCTCCTGGTAATGGACAATGCTCCTGCTCATCCTCCAGACTTGGAAGAGCAAATAGTGGAGGAGTTTAGTTTCATCACTGTGAAGTTCTGGCCCCCTAATACAACTCCTCTCATCCAGCCCATGGACCAGCAGGTCATTTCAAACTTCAAAAAACTGTACACCAAAGCAGTGTTTCAAAAGTGCTTTGAAGAGACCTCAGACACTGAACTGACCCTAAGAGAGTTTTGGAAAGATCACTTCAGTATCCTCACTTGCATAAACCTTATAGGTAAGGCTTGGGAAGGAGTGACTTGCAGAACTTTGAATTCTGCTTGGAGAAAATTGTGGCTAGAATGTGTACAAGAGAGGGATTTTGAAGGGTTTGGGGCTGACCCTAAGGAACCTATGCCAGTTGTGGAATCTATTGTGGCATTGGGGAAGTCCCTGGGGTTGGAGGTGAGTGGCGAGGATGTGGAAGAGTTCGTGGAGGACCACAGGGAAGAGCTAACCACTGAAGAGCTGCAAGAGCTTCATCTACAACAGCAAGAGAGCACAGATGAGGAAATTGCTGCAGAGGAGAAGGAAGAAAGATGGAGGAAGGTACCTTCTTCAAAGATTAAGGACATTTGTGCAAAGTGGACTGAAGTGCAAACATTTATGGATGAACTTTACCCTGACAAAACTGTTGCAGGCCGTATTGGCAACATGTACAATGACAGTGTTGTGTCCCACTTCAGACAAATCTTAAAGAAACTCCAGAAAGAGAGCTCTCTGGACAGATATTTTGTGCGACAGGGGTCCAGTGACTCTCAAGTTGTTCCCGGTGTCTTTAACCCTTTGATTGTCGCAACCCCCAATCCTGAGGTGTCTCCTGGTGTCGCAAAATTTAAAAAAAAAATTATTTTTTCTTATGAAATGATAGAGAATCTTTTCCCGATTGTAATGACACCAAAAAAACGAAATTTGATGGAAAACTGACGGAATTATGCTCTCGCGAAGTTAGCGACCTCGGCGCTGTTTACAAATCGGCGAATTCGCCCATTTTGAGCCCTATTTTCGGCTAATTCCATTGTTCCAGTCGCCCAAACTCATAGCTATTTCTTTAGAACTTCGTTTTTTCTATCGATTGAGTACAAGAAACTGCCCATTTACTGATTTCAACTACCTAATAATGTGGTCAGAAATTTCCAATTTGGCCAATTTCACGAAAACTAAAAAATATGACAATTTCAAAATAAGGTCCAGAATGAACAATGCAGACATTCCAGGCTCTAAAATAACGTTTTCTTTGTTCATCAGTCACGTCTCCAGGCCCCTCTGATATTACTCTTGCTTTCTATTTTGAATTTTTATTCAAACAAAAAATATTAGACTTACTATTATGCAGACTACTGCAATGCTGTAATAACTGTATAAATAACATCAACCCATTCATGACTGCATATTAGAATGGCTAGTTGGACATTTATTGGACAATGGCATCATTTGTTTACTTTTGAACATTGGCAAAAATCAAACATTTCCCCTACTTTGAGCTCCATTTCTAGGTTCTTTTTATAGTAAAATCAATCAAAAACACCTCTATTTCTGTAATATGTTTTCCACTCTATCAAATGAGACCAAGAAAACGAGAATACAACCATAAATACTATACGAAAACAGACCACAAAGTCGGCATTTTAATTAAAAAAAACGGTCGGAGTTTTTTTTTCTCATGCACTGCGTGCTCCAGGATTTTTTTATATGGTGCACACTGACCACACAGACACATTCTCTCACATGTGGGCCTACCAGCTTTCTTCTGCTTGATTTGAAGCTGCTAGAATTTATGAGTATATATACGTCAAACACGGCACCTCGTAAAACGTATATATACGGCCGCGACAGTCAAAGGGTTAAAAAACAAAGAAGGGAAGTAACCCCAGATAAGGACTTGGTACCTGAAGTCCTAATGGAAGGAGATTCTCCTACCAAACAATAGTGTACACCTTCCTCCTATCCCCTCCTCCCATCTTCCATCCACCCAGAAGTCTTCCGTAAAGGTAAGTGTAATATTATTATTTTTTATATGTATGTACTTGATTTTTAGGTAGTAGGTTGGTAGACAGCAACCACCCAGGGAAGTACTACCGTCCTGCCAGATGACTGTGAAACAAAAACCTGTAACTGTTTTGCATGATATTAGGATTGCTGGTTTTCTTTTTCTGTCTCATAAACACGCTAGATAACAGGGATATCTTGCTACTCCTACTTACACTTTGGTCACACTTCACAGACACGCACATGCATATATATATATATATATACATACATCTAGGTTTTTCTCCTTATTCTAAATAGCTCTTTTTCTTTTTATTTCTTCTATTGTCCATGGGGAAGTGGAAAAGAATCTTTCCTCCGTAAGCCATGCGTGTCGTACGAGGCGACTAAAATGCCGGGAGCAATGGGCTAGTAACCCCTTCTCCTGTATACATTTACTAAAAAAGAGAAGAAGAAAAACTTTATAAAACTGGGTTGTTTAAATGTGCGTGGATGTAGTGCGGATGACAAGAAACAGATGATTGCTGATGTTATGAATGAAAAGAAGTTGGATGTCCTGGCTCTAAGCGAAACAAAGCTGAAGGGGGTAGGAGAGTTTCAGTGGGGGGAAATAAATGGGATTAAATCTGGAGTATCTGAGAGAGTTAGAGCAAAGGAAGGGGTAGCAGTAATGTTAAATGATCAGTTATGGAAGGAGAAAAGAGAATATGAATGTGTAAATTCGAGAATTATGTGGATTAAAGTAAAGGTTGGATGCGAGAAGTGGGTCATAATAAGCGTGTATGCACCTGGAGAAGAGAGGAATGCAGAGGAGAGAGAGAGATTTTGGGAGATGTTAAGTGAATGTATAGGAGCCTTTGAACCAAGTGAGAGAGTAATTGTGGTAGGGGACCTGAATGCTAAAGTAGGAGAAACTTTTAGAGAGGGTGTGGTAGGTAAGTTTGGGGTGCCAGGTGTAAATGATAATGGGAGCCCTTTGATTGAACTTTGTATAGAAAGGGGTTTAGTTATAGGTAATACATATTTTAAGAAAAAGAGGATAAATAAGTATACACGATATGATGTAGGGCGAAATGACAGTAGTTTGTTGGATTATGTATTGGTAGATAAAAGACTGTTGAGTAGACTTCAGGATGTACATGTTTATCGAGGGGCCACAGATATATCAGATCATTTTCTAGTTGTAGCTACACTGAGAGTAAAAGGTAGATGGGATACAAGGAGAATAGAAGCATCAGGGAAGAGAGAGGTGAAGGTTTATAAACTAAAAGAGGAGGCAGTTAGGGTAAGATATAAACAGCTATTGGAGGATAGATGGGCTAATGAGAGCATAGGCAATGGGGTCGAAGAGGAATGGGGTAGGTTTAAAAATGTAGTGTTAGAGTGTTCAGCAGAAGTTTGTGGTTACAGGAAAGTGGGTGCAGGAGGGAAGAGGAGCGATTGGTGGAATGATGATGTAAAGAGAGTAGTAAGGGAGAAAAAGTTAGCATATGAGAAGTTTTTACAAAGTAGAAGTGATGCAAGGAGGGAAGAGTATATGGAGAAAAAGAGAGAGGTTAAGAGAGTGGTGAAGCAATGTAAAAAGAGAGCAAATGAGAGAGTGGGTGAGCTGTTATCAACAAATTTTGTTGAAAATAAGAAAAAGTTTTGGAGTGAGATTAACAAGTTAAGGAAGCCTAGAGAACAAATGGATTTGTCAGTTAAAAATAGGAGAGGAGAGTTATTAAATGGAGAGTTAGAGGTATTGGGAAGATGGAGGGAATATTTTGAGGAATTGTTAAATGTTGATGAAGATAGGGAAGCTGTGATTTCGTGTATAGGGCAAGGAGGAATAACATCTTGTAGGAGTGAGGAAGAGCCAGTTGTGAGTGTGGGGGAAGTTCGTGAGGCAGTAGGTAAAATGAAAGGGGGTAAGGCAGCCGGGATTGATGGGATAAAGATAGAAATGTTAAAAGCAGGTGGGGATATAGTTTTGGAGTGGTTGGTGCAATTATTTAATAAATGTATGGAAGAGGGTAAGGTACCTAGGGATTGGCAGAGAGCATGCATAGTTCCTTTGTATAAAGGCAAAGGGGATAAAAGAGAGTGCAAAAATTATAGGGGGATAAGTCTGTTGAGTGTACCTGGTAAAGTGTATGGTAGAGTTATAATTGAAAGAATTAAGAGTAAGACGGAGAATAGGATAGCAGATGAACAAGGAGGCTTTAGGAAAGGTAGGGGGTGTGTGGACCAAGTGTTTACAGTGAAACATATAAGTGAACAGTATTTAGATAAGGCTAAAGAGGTCTTTGTGGCATTTATGGATTTGGAAAAGGCGTATGACAGGGTGGATAGGGGGGCAATGTGGCAGATGTTGCAAGTGTATGGTGTAGGAGGTAGGTTACTGAAAGCAGTGAAGAGTTTTTACGAGGATAGTGAGGCTCAAGTTAGAGTATGTAGGAAAGAGGGAAATTTTTTCCCAGTAAAAGTAGGCCTTAGACAAGGATGTGTGATGTCACCGTGGTTGTTTAATATATTTATAGATGGGGTTGTAAGAGAAGTAAATGCGAGGGTCTTGGCAAGAGGCGTGGAGTTAAAAGATAAAGAATCACACACAGGGTGGGAGTTGTCACAGCTGCTCTTTGCTGATGACACTGTGCTCTTGGGAGATTCTGAAGAGAAGCTGCAGAGATTGGTGGATGAATTTGGTAGGGTGTGCAAAAGAAGAAAATTAAAGGTGAATACAGGAAAGAGTAAGGTTATGAGGATAACAAAAAGATTAGGTGATGAAAGATTGAATATCAGATTGGAGGGAGAGAGTATGGAGGAGGTGAACGTATTCAGATATTTGGGAGTGGACGTGTCAGCGGATGGGTCTATGAAAGATGAGGTGAATCATAGAATTGATGAGGGAAAAAGAGTGAGTGGTGCACTTAGGAGTCTGTGGAGACAGAGAACTTTGTCCTTGGAGGCAAAGAGGGGAATGTATGAGAGTATAGTTTTACCAATGCTCTTATATGGGTGTGAAGCATGGGTGATGAATGTTGCAGCGAGGAGAAGGCTGGAGGCAGTGGAGATGTCATGTCTGAGGGCAATGTGTGGTGTGAATATAATGCAGAGAATTCGTAGTTTGGAAGTTAGGAGGAGGTGCGGGATTACCAAAACTGTTGTCCAGAGGGCTGAGGAGGGGTTGTTGAGGTGGTTCGGACATGTAGAGAGAATGGAGCGAAACAGAATAACTTCAAGAGTGTATCAGTCTGTAGTGGAAGGAAGGCAGGGTAGGGGTCGGCCTAGGAAGGGTTGGAGGGAGGGGGTAAAGGAGGTTTTGTGTGCGAGGGGCTTGGACTTCCAGCAGGCATGCGTGAGCGTGTTTGATAGGAGTGAATGGAGACAAATGGTTTTTAATACTTGACGTGCTGTTGGAGTGTGAGCAAAGTAACATTTATGAAGGGATTCAGGGAAACCGGCAGGCCGGACTTGAGTCCTGGAGATGGGAAGTACAGTGCCTGCACTCTGAAGGAGGGGTGTTAATGTTGCAGTTTAAAAACTGTAGTGTAAAGCACCCTTCTGGCAAGACAGTGATGGAGTGAATGATGGTGAAAGTTTTTCTTTTTCGGGCCACCCTGCCTTGGTGGGAATCGGCCAGTGTGATAATAAAAAAAAAAACTTGATTTCTCATTGTTTTCAGTATGTAAATCTTTATTTAATTTGAAAAAAATATTTTATTTTAATATTTTTGGGTGTCGGGAACGGATTAATTTTATTTCCATTATTTCTTATGGGGAAAATGATTTCGCAATTCGGCAATCTCTCTGGAATGGATTAATCACGAAACTCGGGGGTCCACTGTAATTACAGTATGCCCAATAAATTAACCAAGAGAGTCTTGCTTGCTGAAATTGGCGTATGGAGCAGTCGCTTACCTTCAGTGTAATAGTGTTATTTCTCTTGTTATGTCTAAGGCTAAAGTGTCTCCAATTAAATCACATACAGTACCTCAGTTGGAATTAACAGTCATTTATGTAGGTGTCAAATTAGCTAATTATATAAGAAATAAGTTGCAGGAGTTAAATATTACCGCCACTGTAATTTGGTCTGATAATGAGGTATCCTTACAATGGATTCACAATGTTAACAGTAAGATTGTGTACGTACAAAACAGTCGTGGAAATTAATCAGATGCAAGAGAAATATAATAGTTTGGGTCAGCATACGTTAACATTTAATCATATACATGGTGATGAGAATCCAGTTGATTTCCTGTTCTGAGGTTTACCTTATGCTAAATTTGTAAATGCTGTATCATGGTTTAAAAGACCAAGCTGGTTGGTAAATGAAGTTAATTGGCCTATACAACAGATGCATATTGCTCCTGTTGAAATTAGTGTGACCACCACTCCAATAATTTGTCCCTCCTTAGCCAGCGATATAAATAGGTATTCTTCCTTGCCCAAACTAATCAATGTAACGAGGTTGGTGTTTAAATTTCTAAACAAAATGAATATCTCATATAATTTTCCACATCCTCTGGAATACTGGCTACAGAGGGTACAGGAAGAAATCTATGGAGATGAGATTAAATTACTGATGGAAGGAAAAATTGTGAAGGGTTCAATAATAGAGAAATTGGGGCTGTATTTAGAGAATGATGTAATTAGGTGCAGAGGTAGGCCCATAAAAATGTAATGCATGGTGGAGTACAAGATACCTTAAATTGTATTAGGGAAACTTTCTGGATTCCACAAGGATGGCAGTGTAAAAAGGGTGATGAAATCTTGTGTAATGTGTCACTGTGTGGATGCCAGATCCTATATGCACCCAGGTCCTTCACCAATGCCAAAGGAGAGTGTACAATTGGTAAAACCATTTGATGTAACAGGTGTGGACTATAGTGGTTCAATCATTTTAACAGGTACTTCAGATGGTGTTCCCCTGAAAGTGTATCTATGCTTGTTCACTTGTACTGCTACTAGGGCAGTTCATTGTGAAGTGGCTCAGGACTTGTCTGCAGAACAGTTTATGCAGCTGTTTTGGAAGTTTGCAGCTAGGAGATCCTGTCCAAGATTGATGATTTTGGATAATGCCACCAATTTTGTAGCAGGGGCTCAACACTTGATGGAATTAAATAAGAGTAATGATGTACAATCTCTGTTAACCTAGCAAGGGTGTGCCTGAAAGTTTATTATTCCCACAGCCCCTTGGCAAGGAGGGCTGTACGAAAGACTGATAGGCACAGTGAAGAGGTGTCTCCTTAGTGTGCTACACAGGAAGAGAATCAATTTGGAGGAATTCTCTGCAGTGTTGGTGGAGGCGGAGAATCGGATAAATAATCGCCCTCTCTCATACATGAGTGATACATCAGACACAGACGTATTAACACCTAATATGTGGATGGAAATTGGAAGCTGCCCCTGTCTATAGAGATAATCCTGAAGAAAGTGATGATTACAATGATGCAACGGTGTTGGGCGATAAATTCGAGATGTTAAATAAAGTAATCAATCACTGGTCTACTGTGTGGCATAAAGAGTATCTTCTAACACTACGCGAACACTTGTATGGTGTGTCAGAGGCAGTAAATCAACAGAACATTCAACCAGGTGACATTGTGTTAATTGATACTGAACAACAACAAACATTATGGCTTCTGGGCCTCTGGTGTTGTCAGGAATGTCAAAGTGTTGTGTCATGGTCAGGAAAGTTTGCTTATGATTAATAAATTGATTCCCTTGGAATTAAATGGTATTCAATCAAATGTAAATGAAAATTTAAGGGAAAGTGACACAAGTGATCTTGAAGATAGTGTTAACCAAGTGATGCAAGAAAATGAAATTGTAATAAGGCCTACTAGGAGAACAGCCACTCATGATAGAGGTACCTGGAATCGTCTCCTAGAGGAAGGAGAAATTTAAGTTGTTTAGCAACAAACTCTTCCCAACTGCAGTGTGAAAAATATTGTGCATTTTCTGAAATGTAGTGCATTTTGGCATGTACTTTAATGTAATACATAGTTGTTGGTCAAAATTAATTTGAGAATTAAAAAGGGAACAAGCAAACAAGGAGCTTCTGGTGGAGGAGGGATGCCATATTGGAATTGGAGGAACAAGATGACAGTAAATTTGAGGGAATTATTCAGTGGCTCTGGAGGTAAAATGTGGTTTAAGCCTCCCAAATAGGAGCAAGAATATTCGGAGTTACAGTCCTGCAGAATGTGAGAAGCCAATGACTTGGTAGGACTTAGAAATTAGATGTTAAAAGGGGATAATAAGGAGCCATCAACACCCACAGCTAAGTATACTGCACTTTATACCTGGAGTTTACCTGGAGAGAGTTTCGGGGGTCAACGCCCCCGCGGCCCGGTCTGTGACCAGGCCTCCTGGTGGATCAGCCCCTGATCAACCAGGCTGTTGCTGCTGGCTGCACACAAACCAACGTACGAGCCACAGCCCGGCTGATCAGGAACTGACTTTAGGTGCTTGTCCAGTGCCAGCTTGAAGACTGCCAGGGGTCTGTTGGTAATCCCCCTTATGTGTGCTGGGAGGCAGTTGAACAGTCTCGGGCCCCTGACACTTATTGTATGGTCTCTTAACGTGCTAGTGACACCCCTGCTTTTCATTGGGGGGATGGTGCATCGTCTGCCAAGTCTTTTGCTTTCGTAGTGAGTGATTTTCGTGTGCAAGTTCGGTACTAGTCCCTCTAGGATTTTCCTGGTGTATATAATCATGTATCTCTCCCTCCTGCGTTCCAGGGAATACAGGTTTAGAAACCTCAAGCGCTCCCAGTAATTGAGGTGTTTTATCTCCGTTATGCGCGCCGTGAAAGTTCTCTGTACATTTTCTAAGTCGGCAATTTCACCTGCCTTGAAAGGTGCTGTTAGAGTGCAGCAATATTCCAGCCTAGATAGAACAAGTGACCTGAAGAGTGTCATCATGGGCTTGGCCTCCCTAGTTTTGAAGGTTCTCATTATCCATCCTGTCATTTTTCTAGCAGATGCGATTGATACAATGTTATGGTCCTTGAAGGTGAGATCCTCCGACATAATCACTCCCAGGTCTTTGACGTTGGTGTTTCGCTCTATTTTGTGGCCAGAATTTGTTTTGTACTCTGATGAAGATTTAATTTCCTCATGTTTACCATATCTGAGTAATTTAAATTTCTCATCGTTGAACTTCATATTGTTTTCCGCAGCCCACTGAAAGATTTGGTTGATGTCCGCCTGGAGCCTTGCAGTGTCTGCAATGGAAGACACTGTCATGCAGATTCGGGTGTCATCTGCAAAGGAAGACACGGTGCTGTGGCTGACATCCTTGTCTATGTCGGATATGAGGATGAGGAACAAGATGGGAGCTAGTACTGTGCCTTGTGGAACAGAGCTTTTCACCGTAGCTGCCTCGGACTTTACTCTGTTGACGACTACTCTCTGTGTTCTGTTAGTGAGGAAATTATAGATCCATCGACCGACTTTTCCTGTTATTCCTTTAGCACGCATTTTGTGCGCTATTACGCCATGGTCACACTTGTCGAAGGCTTTTGCAAAGTCTGTATATATTACATCTGCATTCTTTTTGTCTTCTAGTGCATTTAGGACCTTGTCGTAGTGATCCAATAGTTGAGACAGACTTCTGGCCAGTTAGTTTCCTCATATCTAGGCAGGGGTTGTGGGTGACCTTGCTACACTAAGCAATCTCCAGACAAATTTGGCAAGTGTTGGTAACAAATTTTTTCTCATGTAATGTATAAATACACGTATTCCTTCTTTGTTAATATAACATTATACAGTCCACATAATTTTAAAGTAAATATTATTACCAGAATTACTGGTTGTGTTTATTAAATTTGAAGTTAATATTTATAGGTCCAAAGTAACTTGTGGGATTGTATGAGGGTAGTGGGTGTCGAAGGGAGACATTCTCCTGGTGACCCAGGGTGTCTCAAAATATTCCTACATGTCTCAGAGTTGTAGCAATTGGTAAGAAATAGTTGTCTTTGTTGCTTTCATTAAATTACTGGTATGAATATAACGAGGTTCTTGCAGGTAATTTAATTCCCACACTAAGTCTACATCAAATTCATATTCTGCAAGCCTCTACAGAGGGTCCTGGACACACACACACACAGTCACACAGACGTGGGTGCACAAGGCTCCGAGAACCTTAGTGTTTTTAAGGCATGCAGTAACTGCTAGCAATAATCAGTGGTAATGACAACGTCAGTGAACAATCCTACGAGTGATAACTAAAGTTATTAGTTAAAAAAAAAGTCGAGAGGAAGCCTGAAATCATTAATATTTCAAAGTGCCAAACCATTGGGGGCTAGTAGGCACCTGTTGCCACACAGATTCAAATATACAAAGATCAAAGTGAGTGTGGAAGCAGGTGTTCAAGAATTACCAGCGTTTGGATAACAAGTGAAATGTGGGGCACCATACAGTGAGAGGGAAAAAGTTAATAAGCAAAAGGAGAAAGGAAAAATAAAATATATAATAAGGGAAAGTGGCAGAGTAGGCCTGCTGAAGCAGTGACGTCACAACAAGTTGCATGCCATTATTCATATAAAGTGAAGTGTATATAATGTGAAGTGTATACTATCATAAGTGAAAAGTGAAATCACGTGAGGAACACGGGATGTATGAGCATATATGGTTATAAACATCACGGGTGAAGGATCTCCAAAATAGTGATAGAAGGCAGCTGGTAACTTGTCACCGCACCGCTGCCAGCGCAAGTATTGCTCACCTATTGTGGTTGCATGTGGGCTCTGGATTCTGGTCTTGCATCATTGTTAGATACTGGTCACTCACCACTCCTGCAAGCTATTACCAGAATTAGAGTAGAAATAGCATAGATAAGGTGAAGATAGTGTTGATGAGTGTGTGAGGAGGAGAGCAGTCTAGTGAGGGGTAACGTAGGGGTAACGTAGTATTACTACCGGTAGTTAT
Organism: Cherax quadricarinatus; assembly: GCF_038502225.1. Classification (NCBI taxonomy): domain Eukaryota; kingdom Metazoa; phylum Arthropoda; class Malacostraca; order Decapoda; family Parastacidae; genus Cherax; species Cherax quadricarinatus. The sequence goes on along the minus strand of NC_091385.1, from coordinate 1,304,937 downwards.
TAGCAGTATGAATACTTAGAAAGCTAGGAAGTCCTCTCTCAATGTGAGCAAGAAATGGGATAATAACCAGCAGTAATTGATACTTAAATCCAGAAAGGGCAATAAGTGGAGAGAGTAGCAATACTAGGAAAGACAGCTGGGACTAAATTTGAGCCTACATGACAGAGAGGTATAACGGATCTTTCAACCACAACCACCCCTCCCCTACCCCCCTAACCATCTCTCCCTCACTCACTCACACACACACTCAACCACACGGAGATCGACTGGGAAAACCTGGAGCCACATGGGGGTCCCGAAACATGGAGAGCCAAGATGTTGGATGTGGTGCTGGAAAACCTCATGCACCAACATGTTAAGAACACTACCAGAGTGAGAGGGGAGGATGAACCAGCAAGATTGGACCTTGTGTTCACCCTGAGCAGCTCAGACATTGAGGACATCAAGTATGAGAGTCCCCTAGGAGCTAGTGACCACGTGGTTCTGTGCTTTGAATACATAGTAGAGCTGCAAGTGGAGAGAATAACAGGAGTTGAATGGGAAAAGCCTGACTATAAAAGAGGGGACTACATAGGGTTGAAGAACTTCCTGTGGGAGGTCCAGTGGGACAGAGAACTGGCAGGAAAGCCAGTAAATGAAATGATGGAATATGCAACAACAAAATGCAAGGAGGCAGTGGAAAAGTTTATTCCCAAGGGCAACAGAAACAACAGGAAGACCAGAACGAGCCCCTGGTTTACCCGACGGTGTAAGGAGGCAAAAACAAGTGCAATAGAGAATGGAAAAAGTACAGAAGGCAAAGAACACATGAAAATAGGGAGATTAGTCGCAGAGCCAGGAACGAGTATGCACAGGTAAGGAGGGAGGCCCAGCGACAGTATGAAAATAACATAGCATCGAAAGTTAAGACTGACCCAAAACTGTTGTATAGCCACATCAGGAGGAAGGCAACAGTCAAAGACCAGGTGATCAGACTGAGGACAGAAGGTGGAGAACTCACAAGAAATGATCAGGAGGTATATGAGGAGCTAAACAGGAGATTTAAGGAAGTTTTTTACAGAGACAGGAAGGGCTCTGGGAAGACAGCACAGAAGGGAACATCAAGAGGGAATATACCAACAAGTGTTGGATGACATACGAACAACCGAGGAGGAGGTGCAGAAGCTAAGTGACCTTGATACCTCAAACGTGATGGGACCGGACAACATCTCCCCGTGGGTTCTTAGAGAAGGAGCAGAGATGCTGTGCGTGCCCCTAACCACAATCTTCAACACATCCCTTGAAACTGGTCAACTACCTGAGAAATGGAAGACACTAATGTAGTCCCCATATTTAAGAAAAGAAACAGAAACGAGGCACTAAACTACAGACCTGTGTTTCTTACATGTATAGTATGCAAAGTCATGGAGAAGAATATCAGGAGGAGAGTGGAGGAACACCTGGAACAGAACAAGATTATAAATGAAAACCAGCATGGGTTCATAGAAGGCAAATCCTGCATCACAAACCTTCTGGAGGTAGTACAAAGGTTTGCAACAAGGCTAGTTCCAGAGCTCAGGGGAATGTCGTATGAGGAAAGGTTGAGGGAAATCGGACTGATGACACTGGAGGACAGAAGGGTCAAGGGAGACACGATAACGACATACAAGATACTGCAGGAAATAGACAAGGTGGACAGAGACAGGATGTTCCAGAGAGGGGACACAGAAACAAGGGGTCACAATTGAAAGCTGAAGACTCAGACGAGTCACAGGGACGTTAGGAAGTACTTCTTCAGTCATAGAGTCGTCAGGAAGTGGAATAGCCTAGCAAATGAAGTAGTGGAGGCAGGAACCATACATAGTTTTAAGAAGAGGTATGACAAAGCTCAGGAAGCAGAGAGGGAGAGGACCTAGTAGCCATCAGTGAAGAGGCGGGGCCAGGAGCTGAGTCTCGAACCCTGCAATCACAATTAGGTGAGTACAAGTGCTGTCCGGCCACTCTCGTCAACCAGACTCTAGTCTAACTTCAACTCTCCAGTTTCCACCGCGTGGACCTCTAGGGGTGGAAACTTGTCATTTCCCTTTAACTTTAACATCTTTCGCACATCTAGCCTTGTCCGAGTGGCTCTGTACTTTCCCACCCAGTCGCCCACATGCCCTGGTAGCCTTTCTTCCTACTGATACGAGGTTCCCTGGGTTTAATGACAACTGATCTCCCTTTTTAGGTACCCCACAAAAACGTTTCCCCAAGGT
>NC_091385.1:1185000-1302603 GCF_038502225.1 Cherax quadricarinatus | reverse complement strand
TTATTTGATGTGATTATTAGTTAATTTCTGGTGTATGGCTGGGAAGCCAGGGGAAGGCCTCGAGCCAGTAATCAAGAGTCCAGATGAGTAGGTCGTCACATGACAGAGGAGAGAACTAAAAACTACGTTAGACAATTTGTCTTTTCCAGATTTCTTCTGATGAAGATGACACCTGGACACCATAACCCACTCCGTGGCTTGGATGGTAGCGATCTCGTCTCGCATATTAAGTGTCCATGATTCGATTCCCGGCCGGTTGGTGCCCTTGTTCACCTAACAGTAAGTAGGTACTGTGATTGCTTATATATACGGAATAAATTACAATAACACAGTAACCAGGAGCATAGGGGCCAGGAGCTATGAATCGATCCCTGCAACCACAGTTAGGTGAGCATATACACACACACACACAAGGTGGACAGAGACAGGATGTTCCAGAGATGGGACACAGCAACAAGGGCCACAGTTGGAAGTTGAAGACTCAGATAAATCACAGGGATGTTAGGAAGTATTTCTTCAGCCACAGAGTTGTCAGGAAGTAGAATAGCCTGGGTAGTGATGTAGTGGAGGCAGGGTTCATACATAGCTTTAAGAAGAGGCATGATATAGCTCACGGAGCGGGAAGAGTGATCGGGTAGCGGCCAGTTGAAGAGGCGGGGCCGGGAGCTGTAAATCGACCCCTGCAACCACAACTAGGCGGACAGTCACACGTATAGAATACTGCGCAGAATAGACGAGGTGGACAAAGACATGTTCCAGAGATGGGACACAGACACAAGAGGTCACAATTGGAAGTTGAAGACTCAGATGAATCAAAGGGATGTTAGGAAGTATTTCTTCAGTCATAGAGTAGTCAGGCCATGGAATAGCCTAGAAAGTGATGTAGTGGAGGCAGGAACCATACATAGTTTTAAGGCGAGGTATGATAGAGCTCATGGGGCAGGGAGAGAGAGGACCTAGTAGCAATCAGCGAAGAGGCGGGGCCAGAAGCTGTGAATCGACCCCTGCAACCAGGTGAGTACTATCTTATCTTCACTAGTACTCTCAAGGAAGGCCATACGATCACTAAGACATATTGGCTTGCTTGTATCGAAGACCATAAGTCGTTGGCAATAGATGGCGTTGGGGTGGATCTCCGTTGTAATCTGTGGAACTTTTAGTTACTGCTGCTGTTAATGAGGATCCTGTTGCTTCTGTGTCTGTTTTCCTCTACTGTTAATTCTTCTGTTGCTGCTCGCACTGATAACGATTTTGTCATAGTTGCTGTTCTTACTGTTGCCGTGTTGCTGTTACTGTTATATTGTTTCTGTTGCTGCTGTTACTGTTATGATTGTTGCAACTGTTGGTAGTGTTCCTCTGGCGATGGTAACATATTTGTAATTATGTAAATAATTACACACACACACACATTATATATATATATATATATATATATATATATATATATATATATATATATATATATATATATATATATATGTGTGTGTGTGTGTGTGTGTATGTATGTATGTATGTATGTATATATTTAATGCAGCTATAAAAATACATGACCCACATTTGCATAAATCTGAGAGAGAGAGACTTGAGACAGTAGACAACAGAGTAAGACGACTCATCTCTGGCCTGGGCCCGGTCTGGATAGATACATCATTTCAGCAAAGTCTTCAACGCTGGAGGGATGTGGGTGGCCTTAGTGTTATGTACAAAACCAATACTGTCAAGGTACCACACTTGGCTCCACTCCGAGGAGAGCGAGAAGTGAGCTTCTAGACCACAAGACGGGCAGCCAGCATCAACTTCACAACCTCACTTCATCGTAAATCATTTATTCATTTATTCCCAGAATGACTCGAGTTTCGAACACATTCGTATAACATAATGATACCAACGAAATAAAATTCCTGGCCCACAGATGGCTCCAACTTAATCCTTTTCCCTAGTTACATATCTCATAATAAAAAGCTTTTAAGTGAGATGATGTAACAACTCTGAGCTTTTAAATAAACTTAGGAACCTTAACCCAACCTTGTTAAGCACTGTGTAAATATATATATATATATATATATATATATATATATATATATATATATATATATATATATATATATATATATATATATATATATAGGGGGGTTGGGAGTTGGATTGTAAGTCACAAAGAATTAGGTCGTAGTTAGGTTTAAGACAGCTTTTTAAAGCAGGTTTAATTAAATTCAATTTGATGCCGTGAACTGACGCATACACGAGCCAGGGGGAAGGAGCTATGACTCGACCCCTGCAACCACAATTAGGTGAGTACACCCCCACATACCCCCCTCTCACTTTCACCCCCCTCCCCTCACAGGTTACATTAGCTCAGGTCACACCTACATGTTCCTAGGGGTACCAGCTATTACCCGGGAACACTGTATAATGTTGGTAAGACTGCTCCTGTAATCTTTGGTTAATGGATCACCATTAATTGTCCATTACCTCTTAAGGGGTACCTTTAAATGGTGTCCTAATTTTTTTTTCTAACCTTTCGATTTTTAATAGGCCTCATCCAGTAGGCTTAAACTATCCACCCTAGGTCGTCTGCATCACGGTCTGCGCTTCGGATTCAACACCACGTTGTTTTCCAAGGCTGAGGGACTGATTACCTCGTCATTTGCATATAGGTCTTCAGTCTTCTCATTATGCCCTTGAATCTGTATTGATAAAGCAACTGGATGGCAAAACATCTGCAAATAGTGATACCCAGAGGTTGCACCTGAGTCTACGTTGTGGTTTAGCGCACCACCACCCTCCACTACGACTACCACCATTATCACCACCACTACCACCACCACTACCACCACCACTACCACCACCACTACCACCACCACTACCACCACCACTACCACCACTACCACCACCACCACTACCACCACCACTACCACCACCACCACTACCACCACCACTACCACCACCACTACCACCACCACTACCACCACCACTACCACCATCACTACCACCACCACTACCACCACCACTACCACCACCACTACCACCATCACTACCACCACCACTACCACCACCACTACCACCACCACCACTACCACCACCACTACCACCACCACTACCACCACCACTACCACCACCACTACCACCATCACTACCACCATCACTACCACCACCACTACCACCACCACTACCACCACCACTACCACCACCACTACCACCACCACTACCACCACCACTACCACCACCACTACCACCACCACTACCACCATCACTACCACCACCACTACCACCACCACTACCACCACCACTACCACCACCACTACCACCACCACTACCACCACCACTACCACCACCACTACCACCATCACTACCACCACCACTACCACCACCACTACCACCACCACTACCACCACCACTACCACCACCACTACCACCACCACTACCACCACCACTACCACCACCACTACCACCACCACTACCACCACCACTACCACCACCACAACCACCATCACTACCACCATCACTACCACCATCACTACCACCATCACTACCACCATCACTACCACCATCACTACAGCAAGTCACGAGGCACCATCAACTTTTCTCCGGCTCCCCCCCCCCCCTCAACACCACACAAAGTCCCCACGTAAATTATCCTTCAAATTCCCGAGCATTATCTAGTGGTGGTGGTGGTTGTGTTTAGTTATAAATTGTCACAGTGTCAGTAATGGTTAATGGAGATACTGATTTCGGTTAATGGATGTTACTTCTAACTGCAAATTCAATTTCTAAACGATACAATGGAATGTATGAACCTGTCTCAATATTGGATTATAATGCCCGTAAAAGGCAAAGAATCTTCTGAAAAGTATAAATGCAGTATGCCTAGAGGCCTATGCTAGGTAGGTTGTGTCTCTCTCCCACATAAAACAGACTTAATCCATCGGCATCTCGCTGAGGTCTTTGATGCTGGTGAGGGGCTCTTGATCTAGGGAATTGGATCTGTGCTCCAGTTCCATAAATTGACCCTTAATGCCTTCCCCCCCCTTTCTTCCACAGGTGCTGTATAATCCCAACAGGTTTAACGCTCCCCCATGAATAAAATTATCTCCCTGAGGTCCTTTTCAGCAGACAGAGTGCCTAAGTTACATCCCTCAATAAAGGTAATTTATCTTGTTTTATTTAATCCATGTGTATTGGTTTTATTCGTAGTACAGAGTTTTATTCCTATGGAGAGTAATATTTATTATAAAACACAAACCAATGGTTTAATCTCGTCGAGCATTAATTTCTGGCCCCCCTATGACCCTTAGAAAGGAAATTGCCCTCGTAGATAGACTAATGGGCGAGTATCAATCGCCATTAATGGGATGGTAGGGCCATGACCTCTAAGCTCCCCGCAGCGCCAGATCTCACACCCAACACAAGTGTGGTTCTTTCCAGGCATCCTGGACCAGCATCCAGACTTGCGCTTTCAGTCTCTCTTCACTCGGGTTCAGGACTTTGGCTTGAACTGTCCTGATGTGGATATCAAAGAAAATTATCCTTGCCTTAACTGCCTCTCATTTACAAAGATATTAAATTTTTTTAATATTTTTGGTGCTGATTCCTCCTTCCGATTACATTTTTTTTGTATTTCCGCTGAGTTTCTATAAAGGTTGAGAAGGATATCAAAATAACATTGATTTAGTGTGTTACGTTAGTTTACCATTTGTCTTATGTCAGTAATAGCATTACGAAGCTACAGTAACTAGCAGTACGAAATTCATATTTATCAGGTCTAGGGATCTGAAGGCAAATTATTCTGCCTATATGACCCTAGTGAGTTTAGCGCTTTCTTTTGAGAATAGTAATAATGTCCTGCCTATAATTCAAGTCTGTGGTGGTTCTAATAGTTTATTTTTGTTGCAAGATTGGTTTAAAGAGACGCCTCTGGTGGAACAGGGACACATACCATAGGTGACATGTGGGTGTTACGATAGTAGTGTTACTATAGAGTCGGGATTGTATAGGGGATTGGATAGTATAGGATGGGATTGTAAAGTGTTTAAAACTGTTAATACGACTAAAAACATAGGATTAAGTTGAAGAAATTCTGATTTGTTGGTAAGTTATGGAAGAGTAAACTTTAAGTTTAATGTATGCACTGAAATATGTGAGTAATATGGCCTAACTTTTTTTCTAGCGTGTGATCTGCGCCTTCCTGCTACACCAACACCACAGGAGGTTCAACCTGCACTGCGGCATTGCTGATGGCGAGAACCCCTCAGGTAAAAGTTGTCTGATGCTGGTAATGGGTAATCGTAGTAGAAGAGGGTTCAGTCTAAAATCAGTAAACAGGACACTACAGGAGAGTTGAATCCTGTTCATTTATCATTACAAAAACTGTTACAAGTGTTATCCTTAAGTCTCTCTCATCCCTCCTTCAGTTACATTTTAATGCATAATATTCATCCCACCTCTGGCTGCCTTCAAGGAGCTGGAGAGATACATAACGTCAGTACCCGATCAACCAGTCTGTGGTTCGTACGTTGGATTACGTGTGGCCAGCAAAAGCAGCCTGGTTGATCAGGACCTGATACAACGGGAGGCCTGGTCAAGGACTGGATCGCGGGGGCGTTGACCCCGAAACATCCTCCAGGTAGACATTTTCACACCCTCCAGGTACACACACTTTCACACCCTCCAGGTACACACACTTTCACACCCTCCAGGTACACACACTTTTCTCACTCGTTCCTGTCTCTTTCCCTCCATAAGAATGTCACTAAACTTCTCCTTTCCTTCTTCCAGATGTGGGCGTCTTCGAGGTGGATGCCGCCACCGCCACCAACAGCCTGGAGACTCAGAGACGTGTAGAATGTACTGTATCCATCGTGAAAGTCCAGGAATGGTGGGAAGAAGATCAGAAGGACCAGCTGGACACGACACAAGAAACTACACCTCCGAGGGGAAGGTTCCTTCCCAGGATCACCCTGGTAAGTCCCAGTAGCAGAGTTGAAGGTTGCTAAGAGTGCTTAAGGGTGAATATTAGAGGGTTCTGATAGACCAAATGGAGGTAATGGTTGACAAGGGTGTGATAGACCTCTGAAAGATAGATATATAATGTGCAGAAGTGAGATTTTTTGTAAATTGTGAAAGTGATTGTGTGTGTAAATGTAAGTGTAGTCTGAGGAGAGAATAGAAAACCTGAAGAATGTCTAGAGAAGAAAATGGGAATGTAAAGACAGGGAGGAAAAAGGCGGTTTCTCTCCTGTAAAGATCAGGATGATCTACAAGGATGAAGGTAGGTAAAAAATGGAGAGTAGAGCTTCTGAAGTTGAAAGTATAGTAGGTTGTGGATGATTTTGTGAACAGCAGAGCGGAGGAGGTGCTAGTTTCTAGCAGCCAGGAAAGAGAGAGGGGGGAAAGGTGCTAGCTTCTAGCAGCCAGGAGAGAGGGAGGAGGTGCTAGTTTCTAGCAGCCGGGAGAGAGAGAGAGGGAGGAGGTGCTAGTTTCTAGCAGCCAGGAGAGAGAGAGGAGGGGCTAGTTTCTAGCAGCCAGGAGAGAGAGAGAGGGGGGAGGTGCTAGCTTCTAGCAGCCAGGAGAGAGGGAGGAGGTGCTAGTTTCTAGCACCCAGGAGAGAGATGTGCTAGCTTCCAGCCAGGAGAGAGAGGGAGAGAGAGAGGGAGAGAGAGAGAGGGAGAGAGAAAGAGAGGGAGAGAGAAAGAGAGGGAGAGAGAAAGAGGGAGGGAGGGAGGTGCTAGTTTCTAGAGAGAGCGAGGACTAGGAGTAGAGAAGGTTGACAGGAGAGTGTGGGAAGAGTTTAACAAGGACGGGGAGGTATGAGAGGGAGATAATGAGGTAAAGTTTAACATCCATAAAAATGGAAGAAATCACAGTAAAACGCGTGATTGAAAATAGGTATAAAATACAACAGTGAAAACAGGAAAACCTGAGTTTTCTTGTGTATAAACACGTGAAAACGCTCAAGTTTAATTTCCTATTTTCACTGTGATTTGTTACGTCTATAAAACATATTTCTTCTCACGCAATTATCAAAGTCTCTCTCTGTTATTTGTGATTTGTTGACTCCCATAAACATGAAAATAAGTTACATTATCAATCAAAAGTTTATTAACAAAGTTTTTGCATCAGTAGGAAATTATCAAAAAAATTCTACCATGTCAGTTGCTATTTTTGGGGGAGAAAATTTTGACCTCAGAAATTCCCTTTAGTCTTACGAATGTTGATAAATTTCCTAAGTTTTCAGTATTGCCCCAAAAAAATCCCACCACGCCTAGTTTTGATTGTAATAATAATACTACTGATTTCTGTTTCAGGTGTGGAGAGCTGGAGTTCCTGGACGAGCTCAGAGAGGTGGCACAGACGGTCATGTCCTGGCACTACACTGGCTCTCATCCCAACCAGTCTTCAGCAACCAAAGTCTGGAGAACTCCACCATCTCCACCCAGGGTGACTCCGTGTGGCATCCAGGCTTCCAGTGGCGCAGAGTGACCTAACCACGTCCATAACGTAGCCAGATCAGCGACCTTCACGAGTCGGCGATGGAGTCTGGTCAGCAGCCCTTCCAGAGAGAGTCTCCACATCAATGTCTGAGGCTCCAGTCGGCGATGGAGTCTGGTCAGCAGCCGTTCCAGAGAGTCTCCACATCAATGCCTGACGCTCCAGTCGGCGATGGAGTCTGGTCAGCAGCCCTTCCAGAGTCTCCACATCAATGCCTGACGCTCCAGTCGGCGATGGAGTCTGGTCAGCAGCCCTTCCAGAGTCTCCACATCAATGCCTGACGCTCCAGTCGGCGATGGAGTCTGGTCAGCAGCCCTTCCAGAGAGTCTCCACATCAATGCCTGACGCTCCAGTCGGCGATGGAGTCTGGTCAGCAGCCCTTCCAGAGAGTCTCCACATCAATGCCTCACGCTCCAGGTGCCGTGAACACTGTGTACTGTCTTCAATCAACCATTCATCACAGCGAGTGAAAAGTGCGAAAAGTGTGTCAAAGCCCGTGTGTCATTCATTTCAGGGTCCGAGTTGCTGAAAAAACTCGTTTCACTAAGAATCGTGAAAAAAATCATATTGTGCCATGAAAAAACAGTGTTAATTTCGATTCATAACGACAGAAACGTGAAAAATTCAGTTGTAAACTACTGTATTTGTAAAGTCACGGCACCGTGACTGGAGCAAATAGTTTCGTCTTGGACCGAAACGTTGTCAGAAGTAGCTTAAGTACGAGTTATTTGCTCCAGTCACGGTGCCGTGACTATATTTTCTGATGAAAGTTATTGTTGTGTGTATATTGACTGTAGTAGTGACTTAGGTCTTGACAGTGTCAAAGACAAGTCTAGTAGCAGAATATTGTGTCAGGAGAGTCTAAGAGACTTTAGAAGTTTGTTATGACTTACGTATCACTCGGTACTAAGTCATAAACAAACTTCTAAAGCCTCTATTGACTCTCCTGACACAATATTCTGCTACTAGACTTGTCTTTGACACTGTCAAGACCTGAGTCACAACTACAGCCAATGTACACACAAACTGTCTGTATAAACTGTTTTGTAATCTCCTAATAAATAAATTACTTGAAGGTACTGAAATCTATCAATGAACCCCAGTAGGGTAGCTGGGGTACCTGGGGGGGGGGTACGGGCAGCCGGGTGGGGGCTGGGAAGGGGGGGGGGGGGTGCGGGGGAAAGGGGGGGGTATGCAGGGGAGTGGGGGGGATTCGGGGGGGAGGGAGGTGGGGGTAACGGGGGCTGGTTTGGCGCATTTATGGCCGTATATAAAGCTATTTAATTAATTTTCTGGGGGGGGGGGGGGATTCGGGGGGGATTCGGGGGGATTCGGGGGGGTTTGGGGGGATTCGGGGGGGTTTGGGGGGATTCGGGGGGGTTTGGGGGGATTCGGGGGGGTTTGGGGGGGATTCGGGGGGGTTTAGGGAGGGGGGGGTGGAGTCAAATTTCCACGGTGAAAATAACGGTGCCGGGTTTTTTTAACAGTGTCAAGAATTTTTGCGGTGAAAATAACCACACCATTTTTTTTCGTTGTTGTTGTTGTTTATTATTGTTGTTGTTGCTGTTTATTATTGTTGTTGTTGTTGTTGCTGATTATTGTTGTTGTTGTTACCGTTTATTATTATTGTTGTTGTTGTTGCTGTTTATTGTTGTTGTTGCTGATTATTGTTGTTGTTGTTGTTACTGTTTATTATTATTGTTGTTGTTACTGTTTATTATTGTTGTTGTTACTGTTTATTATTATTGTTGTTGTTGTTGCTGTTTATTGTTGTTGTTGTTGTTACTGTTTATTATTATTGTTGTTGTTACTGTTTATTATTGTTGTTACTGTTTATTATTGTTGTTGTTACTGTTTATTATTGTTGTTGTTAGTTTATTATTGTTGTTGTTACTGTTTATTATTGTTGTTGTTACTGTTTATTATTGTTGTTGTTAGTTTATTATTGTTGTTGTTAGTTTATTATTGTTGTTGTTACTGTTTATTATTGTTGTTGTTAGTTTATTATTGTTGTTGTTACTGTTTATTATTGTTGTTGTTACTGTTTATTATTGTTGTTGTTACTGTTTATTATTATTGTTGTTGTTGTTGTTACTGTTTATTATTGTTGTTGTTGTTGTTGAAGGTTGTCAAGAAGATCATCATAACATAAACTTTTATTAAAACTTGTGTTGACATCAATCATCACTGACCAATATCATCACTGACCAATATCATCACTGACCAATATCATCACTGACCAATATCAACACTGACCAATATCAACACTGACCAATATCATCACTGACCAATATCATCACTGACCAATATCAACACTGACCAATATCATCACTGACCAATATCACCACTGACCAATATCATCACTGACCAATATCATCACTGACCAATATCAACACTGACCAATATCATCACTGACCAATATCATCACTGACCAATATCATCACTGACCAATATCATCACTGACCAATATCATCACTGACCAATATCATCACTGACCAATATCAACACTGACCAATATCATCACTGACCAATATCAACACTGACCAATATCATCACTGACCAATATCATCACTGACCAATATCATCACTGACCAATATCATCACTGACCAATATCATCACTGACCAATATCCTCACTGACGAAGATCATCACTGACCAATATCACCACTGACCAATATCACCACTGACCAATATCATCACTGACCAATATCATCACTGACCAATATCAACACTGACCAATATCAACACTGACCAATATCATCACTGACCAATATCAACACTGACCAATATCATCACTGACCAATATCATCACTGACCAATATCATCACTGACCAATATCATCACTGACCAATATCAACACTGACCAATATCATCACTGACCAATATCAACACTGACCAATATCATCACTGACCAATATCAACACTGACCAATATCAACACTGACCAATATCATCACTGACCAATATCATCACTGACCAATATCATCACTGACCAATATCATCACTGACCAATATCATCACTGACCAATATCAACACTGACCAATATCATCACTGACCAATATCATCACTGACCAATATCATCACTGACCAATATCATCACTGACCAATATCATCACTGACCAATATCATCACTGACCAATATCAACACTGACCAATATCATCACTGACCAATATCATCACTGACCAATATCAACACTGACCAATATCAACACTGACCAATATCATCACTGACCAATATCAACACTGACCAATATCATCACTGACCAATATCAACACTGACCAATATCAACACTGACCAATATTATCACTGACCAATATCAACACTGACCAATATCAACACTGACCAATATCAACACTGACCAATATCAACACTGACCAATATTATCACTGACCAATATCAACACTGACCAATATTATCACTGACCAATATCAACACTGACCAATATCATCACTGACCAATATCAACACTGACCAATATCAACACTGACCAATATCATCACTGACCAATATCATCACTGACCAATATCATCACTGACCAATATCATCACTGACCAATATCATCACTGACCAATATCATCACTGACCAATATCAACACTGACCAATATCAACACTGACCAATATCATCACTGACCAATATCATCACTGACCAATATCATCACTGACCAATATCAACACTGACCAATATCATCACTGACCAATATCAACACTGACCAATATCAACACTGACCAATATCAACACTGACCAATATCATCACTGACCAATATCAACACTGACCAATATCATCACTGACCAATATCAACACTGACCAATATCAACACTGACCAATATCAACACTGACCAATATCAACACTGACCAATATCATCACTGACCAATATCATCACTGACCAATATCATCACTGACCAATATCATCACTGACCAATATCAACACTGACCAATATCAACACTGACCAATATCATCACTGACCAATATCAACACTGACCAATATCATCACTGACCAATATCAACACTGACCAATATCATCACTGACCAATATCAACACTGACCAATATCAACACTGACCAATATCAACACTGACCAATATCAACACTGACCAATATCAACACACTATCATCACTGACCAATATCAACACTGACCAATATCAACACTGACCAATATCAACACTGACCAATATCAACACTGACCAATATCATCACTGACCAATATCATCACTGACCAATATCAACACTGACCAATATCAACACTGACCAATATCATCACTGACCAATATCAACACTGACCAATATCAACACTGACCAATATCATCACTGACCAATATCATCACTGACCAATATCATCACTGACCAATATCAACACTGACCAATATCATCACTGACCAATATCAACACTGACCAATATCATCACTGACCAATATCATCACTGACCAATATCAACACTGACCAATATCATCACTGACCAATATCAACACTGACCAATATCATCACTGACCAATATCAACACTGACCAATATCAACACTGACCAATATCAACACTGACCAATATCATCACTGACCAATATCATCACTGACCAATATCATCACTGACCAATATCAACACTGACCAATATCAACACTGACCAATATCAACACTGACCAATATCAACACTGACCAATATCAACACTGACCAATATCATCACTGACCAATATCAACACTGACCAATATCAACACTGACCAATATCAACACTGACCAATATCAACACTGACCAATATCAACACTGACCAATATCATCACTGACCAATATCAACACTGACCAATATCATCACTGACCAATATCAACACTGACCAATATCATGACACTGACCAATATCAACACTGACCAATATCAACACTGACCAATATCAACACTGACCAATATCATGACACTGACCAATATCATCACTGACCAATATCAACAATATCTGACCAATATCAACACTGACCAATATCAACACTGACCAATATCAACACTGACCAATATCAACACTGACCAATATCAACACTGACCAATATCAACACTGACCAATATCAACACTGACCAATATCAACACTGACCAATATCAACACTGACCAATATCAACACTGACCAATATCAACACTGACCAATATCAACACTGACCAATATCAACACTGACCAATATCAACACTGACCAATATCAACACTGACCAATATCAACACTGACCAATATCAACACTGACCAATATCAACACTGACCAATATCAACACTGACCAATATCAACACTGACACATCACTGACCAATATCAACACTGACCAATATCAACACTGACCAATATCAACACTGACAATATCTGACCAATATCAACACTGACCAATATCACCACTGACCAATATCATCACTGACCAATATCAACACTGACCAATATCAACACTGACCAATATCAACACTGACCAATATCAACACTGACCAATATCAACACTGACCAATATCAACACTGACCAATATCAACACTGACCAATATCAACACTGACCAATATCAACACTGACCAATATCATCACTGACCAATATCATCACTGACCAATATCAACACTGACCAATATCAACACTGACCAATATCATCACTGACCAATATCATCACTGACCAATATCATCACTGACCAATATCAACACTGACCAATATCATCACTGACCAATATCAACACTGACCAATATCAACACTGACCAATATCAACACTGACCAATATCAACACTGACCAATATCATCACTGACCAATATCAACACTGACCAATATCAACACTGACCAATATCAACACTGACCAATATCATCACTGACCAATATCAACACTGACCAATATCAACACTGACCAATATCAACACTGACCAATATCATCACTGACCAATATCATCACTGACCAATATCAACACTGACCAATATCATCACTGACCAATATCAACACTGACCAATATCATCACTGACCAATATCAACACTGACCAATATCATCACTGACCAATATCATCACTGACCAATATCAACACTGACCAATATCAACACTGACCAATATCAACACTGACCAATATCAACACTGACCAATATCAACACTGACCAATATCAACACTGACCAATATCAACACTGACCAATATCAACACTGACCAATATCATCACTGACCAATATCAACACTGACCAATATCAACACTGACCAATATCAACACTGACCAATATCATCACTGACCAATATCATCACTGACCAATATCATCACTGACCAATATCAACACTGACCAATATCATCACTGACCAATATCAACACTGACCAATATCATCACTGACCAATATCATCACTGACCAATATCATCACTGACCAATATCATCACTGACCAATATCAACACTGACCAATATCATCACTGACCAATATCATCACTGACCAATATCATCACTGACCAATATCAACACTGACCAATATCATCACTGACCAATATCATCACTGACCAATATCATCACTGACCAATATCATCACTGACCAATATCATCACTGACCAATATCATCACTGACCAATATCATCACTGACCAATATCATCACTGACCAATATCAACACTGACCAATATCAACACTGACCAATATCATCACTGACCAATATCATCACTGACCAATATCAACACTGACCAATATCAACACTGACCAATATCATCACTGACCAATATCATCACTGACCAATATCAACACTGACCAATATCATCACTGACCAATATCATCACTGACCAATATCAACACTGACCAATATCATCACTGACCAATATCATCACTGACCAATATCAACACTGACCAATATCATCACTGACCAATATCAACACTGACCAATATCAACACTGACCAATATCAACACTGACCAATATCATCACTGACCAATATCATCACTGACCAATATCATCACTGACCAATATCATCACTGACCAATATCAACACTGACCAATATCAACACTGACCAATATTATCACTGACCAATATCAACACTGACCAATATCAACACTGACCAATATTATCACTGACCAATATCAACACTGACCAATATCAACACTGACCAATATTATCACTGACCAATATCAACACTGACCAATATCATCACTGACCAATATCATCACTGACCAATATCAACACTGACCAATATCATCACTGACCAATATCAACACTGACCAATATCAACACTGACCAATATCATCACTGACCAATATCATCACTGACCAATATCATCACTGACCAATATCAACACTGACCAATATCATCACTGACCAATATCATCACTGACCAATATCATCACTGACCAATATCAACACTGACCAATATCATCACTGACCAATATCATCACTGACCAATATCATCACTGACCAATATCATCACTGACCAATATCATCACTGACCAATATCATCACTGACCAATATCATCACTGACCAATATCAACACTGACCAATATCAACACTGACCAATATCATCACTGACCAATATCATCACTGACCAATATCATCACTGACCAATATCATCACTGACCAATATCATCACTGACCAATATCATCACTGACCAATATCAACACTGACCAATATCATCACTGACCAATATCATCACTGACCAATATCAACACTGACCAATATCATCACTGACCAATATCAACACTGACCAATATCAACACTGACCAATATCAACACTGACCAATATCAACACTGACCAATATCATCACTGACCAATATCAACACTGACCAATATCATCACTGACCAATATCAACACTGACCAATATCAACACTGACCAATATCATCACTGACCAATATCATCACTGACCAATATCAACACTGACCAATATCACCACTGACCAATATCAACACTGACCAATATCATCACTGACCAATATCAACACTGACCAATATCATCACTGACCAATATCATCACTGACCAATATCATCACTGACCAATATCAACACTGACCAATATCATCACTGACCAATATCATCACTGACCAATATCATCACTGACCAATATCATCACTGACCAATATCAACACTGACCAATATCAACACTGACCAATATCAACACTGACCAATATCATCACTGACCAATATCATCACTGAACAATATCAACACTGACCAATATCATCACTGACCAATATCATCACTGACCAATATCAACACTGACCAATATCAACACTGACCAATATCATCACTGACCAATATCTACACAGACCAATATCAACACTGACCAATATCATCACTGACCAATATCATCACTGACCAATATCAACACTGACCAATATCATCACTGACCAATATCAACACTGACCAATATCAACACTGACCAATATCATCACTGACCAATATCATCACTGACCAATATCAACACTGACCAATATCATCACTGACCAATATCATCACTGACCAATATCAACACTGACCAATATCAACACTGACCAATATCAACACTGACCAATATCATCACTGACCAATATCATCACTGACCAATATCATCACTGACCAATATCATCACTGACCAATATCATCACTGACCAATATCATCACTGACCAATATCATCACTGACCAATATCATCACTGACCAATATCATCACTGACCAATATCAACACTGACCAATATCATCACTGACCAATATCATCACTGACCAATATCAACACTGACCAATATCAACACTGACCAATATCAACACTGACCAATATCATCACTGACCAATATCATCACTGACCAATATCATCACTGACCAATATCATCACTGACCAATATCATCACTGACCAATATCATCACTGACCAATATCAACACTGACCAATATCATCACTGACCAATATCATCACTGACCAATATCATCACTGACCAATATCATCACTGACCAATATCATCACTGACCAATATCATCACTGACCAATATCATCACCGACCAATATCATCACTGACCAATATCAACACTGACCAATATCATCACTGACCAATATCAACACTGACCAATATTATCACTGACCAATATCATCACTGACCAATATCATCACTGACCAATATCAACACTGACCAATATCATCACTGACCAATATCATCACTGACCAATATCACCACTGACCAATATCATCACTGACCAATATCATCACTGACCAATATCATCACTGACCAATATCATCACTGACCAATATCAACACTGACCAATATCATCACTGACCAATATCATCACTGACCAATATCATCACTGACCAATATCATCACTGACCAATATCACCACTGACCAATATCATCACTGACCAATATCATCACTGACCAATATCAACACTGACCAATATCATCACTGACCAATATCATCACTGACCAATATCATCACTGACCAATATCATCACTGACCAATATCACCACTGACCAATATCATCACTGACCAATATCACCACTGACCAATATCATCACTGACCAATATCATCACTGACCAATATCATCACTGACCAATATCAACACTGACCAATATCATCACTGACCAATATCATCACTGACCAATATCATCACTGACCAATATCATCACTGACCAATATCACCACTGACCAATATCATCACTGACCAATATCATCACTGACCAATATCAACACTGACCAATATCATCACTGACCAATATCATCACTGACCAATATCATCACTGACCAATATCATCACTGACCAATATCACCACTGACCAATATCATCACTGACCAATATCACCACTGACCAATATCATCACTGACCAATATCATCACTGACCAATATCAACACTGACCAATATCATCACTGACCAATATCACCACTGACCAATATCATCACTGACCAATATCATCACTGACCAATATCAACACTGACCAATATCATCACTGACCAATATCATCACTGACCAATATCATCACTGACCAATATCATCACTGACCAATATCATCACTGACCAATATCACCACTGACCAATATCATCACTGACCAATATCATCACTGACCAATATCAACACTGACCAATATCATCACTGACCAATATCATCACTGACCAATATCATCACTGACCAATATCATCACTGACCAATATCACCACTGACCAATATCATCACTGACCAATATCACCACTGACCAATATCATCACTGACCAATATCATCACTGACCAATATCATCACTGACCAATATCAACACTGACCAATATCATCACTGACCAATATCATCACTGACCAATATCATCACTGACCAATATCATCACTGACCAATATCACCACTGACCAATATCATCACTGACCAATATCATCACTGACCAATATCAACACTGACCAATATCATCACTGACCAATATCATCACTGACCAATATCATCACTGACCAATATCATCACTGACCAATATCACCACTGACCAATATCATCACTGACCAATATCACCACTGACCAATATCATCACTGACCAATATCATCACTGACCAATATCAACACTGACCAATATCATCACTGACCAATATCATCACTGACCAATATCACCACTGACCAATATCATCACTGACCAATATCATCACTGACCAATATCAACACTGACCAATATCATCACTGACCAATATCATCACTGACCAATATCACCACAAGTTGAAATTCTACTGATTTACAACAGACCAAAATTTCACATCATTATAATCAAAAATAAAAACCAAATTCCCATTTTTTCTTGCAGCTGAATAAACCTCTAAATAAACCAAACCAAATTTGCAATAACTAGGCAGAAATACAACGATTAATACACTAAAAATATCGCAGTAATAACACGAAGATAATATTAGGTAATACCTATATATATATATATATATATATATATATATATATATATATATATATATATATATATATATATATATATATATATATATATATATCAGATACAAAACCTGCATTATATAACCTTATAAAATATTTGACAATTCTATATACATATATATACACAACTTTATATACATTCATAACTATATAATTTACAAATATATATATAATCTTAGACAAAATGTAGCTGTTGATGACTGAGAAATACGAGTCAGTACCGTAAGTCAATAATCAGTTACTTATATAAAACTTTTCTGATCTAAGAAATAATTATTTGAGTCTTTCACAATTTCCAATTTATTCGTTTGAAAAGGAAGATTTGCCTTAGACGGCAGCAGCAGCATCACGGTGCCGTGAGAATACACTTTCCACGGTATGTGTATACACACACATACATATACTAGGCTTACCAGCTTCCCTCAACACCTGTTTGTATGGTCTTTCCAGTAACCTCTCTTGTCAGCATAGTTGCTGATCCCTGTTTTGTATAGCATATGAGTATCATCCTTGTGCTTTAGATAGGAGATCCCTAGGCTTGTGGCTGTTTGTGTGACGTCACGGGATGCTCATGTGTACGTTCGTACCTCTGCCACTCTTTCAGTCGGCGTTTGACACAGGCTAGGACAGGCAGAGGCTGGGCTCCATTTCCCATCATCACAGTCTGATAATAATAATAAGTGTGTCTACCTTCAACCCACGATATCTCCTTTTAAGAACCCCTACGATACTTCCACGTATTTATGATCCAACTGTCTTAGCTGATAATGAAATATTTCAATTAGATAATCAAATATTGTGTTTCCAGTTAACTTTTCATAATATTCAGTATCCCCCAACAACACAGATTTCAATACACTTCATTATGTTAGGTAAGACACATATGCAACAGTTAGGTATCTTTATTTCGAAAGGTTTCGCCTACACAGTAGGCTTCGTCAGTCGAGTACAGAAAAGTTGATAGAAGCAGAAGATACTTGAAGACGATGTGTCTTACCTAACAACCTGTCGGTATTTTATACCATTTTAATGTTCACACTTCATTATATTGGTTAATAAGCCACATAGCTGTCTGCTCCTTTAAGGATTTATAATGGCGTACTCAAAGGCTGGAGCTTAGGCCATAAGCACTTGTTCACTGGCTCACACTTGCCACCCTTGTCCGGACCCTTCAAAATTATCTGTAAAAGAAGAACGAGAGAATTAAACCAGTATATAAATGTTCTTGTATGGTTTACAAGTACATTTGGTTTTAGTGTCGTGGGTAGGGGAGTAAATCTTGGGTAGTTTAGAGTAGGGGTGGTTTTGGTAATGACCTGCCTTGTATGGGCCAGTAGGTCTTTCGCAGTGTTCCTCCATTATGTATAACTCGTAGAAAGGAGACCTGTCTCTCTTAGACCTGACCAGGTCATACCTTACTAGTGCTAAATTGGAGGTTTGCAATGTTGCAATAGTCTGCCTCCCCCCCCCAACCTCCCCCCCCCAACCTCCCCCCCCCACGGTCGAGTGAAAAATATTTTGCGAATTTTGGCCTCCATAGAGTTAAGTACCTCCAAAAACCATTTTATACTTAAGTACACCATGGGGGATCGCTAAACCCGTAGGAGTCATCGCCTGGAAGAGACAGGGGGGGGGGAAGGTAGAAAGGGAAAGACATTCAGGCTCGATTGAAGGATCTGAATCGCAAGTATAATGTCTCAAGAACCTCTCGCCAGCATCAAGGAACCTCCTTCATTCTGACAGTGTTAAGTGTGTCATGTTGTCTATGAATTCTGACAGTGTTAAGTGTGTCATGTTGTCTATGTATTCTGACAGTGTTAAGTGTGTCATGTTGTCTATGTATTCTGACAGTGTTAAGTGTGCCATGTTGTCTATGTATTCTGACAGTGTTAAGTGTGCCATGTTGTCTATGTATTCTGACAGTGTTAAGTGTGTCATGTTGTCTATGTATTCTGACAGTGTTAAGTGTGCCATGTTGTCTATGTATTCTGACAGTGTTAAGTGTGCCATGTTGTCTATGTATTCTGACAGTGTTAAGTGTGCCATGTTGTCTATGTATTCTGACAGTCTGTCATGTCGTCTATGCAGGTAACAGCAGGTTACTAAACCTTTCAAACCTCTTAATAAAACGGGTATATAATACCGACAATTCAGTACCCAATCAACCAGGCTGTGGTTCGTACGTTGGACTGCGTGTGGCCAGCAGTAACAGTAACTAGTCTGTTTACCTTACATGTTTCTCTCAAACTCGTGAAAACTACGACCTCAGATTAATTGTATCAGTCTGTCTTAACTCATTACCCGCTCTAAATACACTCAGGAAGTACGTGGGAGCCCACAGGAGTACGTGGGAGAACACAAGAGTACGTGGGAGAACACAGGAGTACGTGGGAGCACACAGGAGTACGTGGGAGTACATACAAGTACGTGGGAGCACATAGTACGTGCGAGAACACAGGAGTACGTGGGAGTACATAGGCGTACGTTAGAGTACACAGAAGTACGTGGGAGTACATAGCACGTTGGAGTACACAGGAGTACATATGAGTACGTGAAACAAAATGGGAGCACACAGGAGTACGTGGGAGTACATAGAAGTACGTGGGAGTACATGGGAGCACATAGGAGTACGTGGGAGTACATAGTACGTGAGAGCACATAGTACGTGGGAGTACGTTCGAGCACATAGGAGTACGTGTTACTAAATGGGAGCACATAGGAGTACGTGGAAGTACATAGGGGTACGCGAGAGTACATAGGAATACTTGGGAGTACATAGTACGTGGGAGTACACAGGAGTACGTGGGAGCACATAAGAGCACGTGGGAGCACATAGGGATATGTGGGAGCACATAGGAGCATGTGGGAGTACAAAATAACACACATGAGTACGTGGGAGCAGACAGGAGTACGTGGGAGCAGACAGGAGTACGTGGGAGCAGACAGGAGTACGTGGGAGCAGACAGGAGTACGTGGGAGCAGACAGGAGTACGTGGGAGCAGACAGGAGTACGTGGGAGCAGACAGGAGTACGTGGGAGCAGACAGGAGTACGTGGGAGCAGACAGGAGTACGTGGGAGCAGACAGGAGTACGTGGGAGCACACAGGAGTACGTGGGAGCAGACAGGAGTACGTGGGAGCAGACAGGAGTACGTGGGAGCAGACAGGAGTACGTGGGAGCACACAGGAGTACGTGGGAGCACACAGGAGTACGTGGGAGCAGACAGGAGTACGTGGGAGCACACAGGAGTACGTGGGAGCACACAGGAATACGTGGGAGCAGACAGGAGTACGTGGCCTTAAGAAGTTAAACCGAGCAATAATCTACTTACGTACAATAAACGTCTATATTATCTACCAAACTATTGCCTCTGGAACTTTCTCTTAAGTAGAATTTTGCTGTATATATGATAGCAGAGATAAGTCTCACTGTTATAACTGTTAATTTGTTACTGAATTAGCCTCTACACAACAAGAAAGAGTAAGTCCATGGAGATTACACATTACCACCACTACATCCCCCTACCATTACAACTGCAACGACCCCCTTCCCACATTTCCTCTCTCCTCCACACACAGTAAACACCCCACCTACCATTACAACTGCAACGACCCCCTTCCCACAATTCCTCTCTCCTCCACACACAGTAAACACCCCCCCCCTACTATTACAACTGCAACGACCCCCTTCCCACAACTACACTCTCCTCCCCACACAGTAAACACCCCCCCCTACTATTACAACTGCAACGACCCCCTTCCCACAATTCCTCTCTCCTCCACACACAGTAAACACCCCACCTACCATTACAACTGCAACGACCCCCTTCCCACAACTACACTCTCCTCCCCACACAGTAAACACCCCACCTACCATTACAACTGCAACGACCCCCTTCCCACAATTCCTCTCTCCTCCCCACACAGTAAACACCCCACCTACCATTACAACTGCAACGACCCCCTTCCCACAACTACACTCTCCTTCCCATACAGTAAACACCGCACCTACCATTACAACTGCAACGACCCCCTTCCCACAACTACACTCTCCTCCCCACACAGTAAACACCTCCCCTACCATTACAACTGCAATGACCCCCTTCCCACAATTCCTCTCTCCTCCCCACACAGTAAAAACCCCACCTACCATTACAACTGCAACGACCCCCTTCCCACAACTACACTCTCCTCCCCACACAGTAAACACTCCACCTACCATTACAACTGCAACGACCCCCTTCCCACAACTACATTCTCCTCCCCACACAGTAAACACCGCACCAACCATTACAACTGCAACGACCCCCTTCCCACAACTACACTCTCCTCCCCACACAGTAAACACCGCACCTACCATTACAACTGCAACGACCCCCTTCCCACAATTCCTCTCTCCTCCCCACACAGTAAACACCGTACCAACCATTACAACTGCTACGACCCCCTTCCCACAACTACACTCTCCTCCCCACACAGTAAACACCGCACCTACCATTACAACTGCAACGACCCCCTTCCCACAATTCCTCTCTTTTCCCCACACAGTAAACACCCCACCTACCATTACAACTGCTACGACCCCCTTCCCACAACTACACTCTCCTCCCCACACAGTAAACACCGCACCTACCATTACAACTGCTACGACCCCCTTCCCACAACTACACTCTCCTCCCCACACAGTAAACACCCCACCTACCATTACAACTGCAACGACCCCCTTCCCACAACTACACTCTCCTCCCCACACAGTAAACACCGCACCTACCATTACAACTGCAACGACTCCCTTCCCACAACTACACTCTCCTCCCCACACAGTAAACACCCCCCTACTATTACAACTGCAACGACCCCCTTCCCACAATTCCTCTCTCCTCCCCACACAGTAAACACCCCACCTACCATTAC
The DNA here is from genome assembly GCF_038502225.1 of Cherax quadricarinatus. NCBI lineage: Eukaryota > Metazoa > Arthropoda > Malacostraca > Decapoda > Parastacidae > Cherax > Cherax quadricarinatus. Next base: position 1,279,378 of record NC_091385.1, on the reverse strand, counting down.
AACTGCAACGACCCCCTTCCCACAACTACACTCTCCTTCCCATACAGTAAACACCGCACCTACCATTACAACTGCAACGACCCCCTTCCCACAACTACACTCTCCTCCCCACACAGTAAACACCTCCCCTACCATTACAACTGCAACGACCCCCTTCCCACAATTCCTCTCTCCTCCCCACACAGTAAACACCCCACCTACCATTACAACTGCAACGACCCCCTTCCCACAACTACACTCTCCTCCCCACACAGTAAACACTCCACCTATCATTACAACTGCAACGACCCCCTTCCCACAACTACACTCTCCTCCCCACACAGTAAACACCGCACCAACCATTACAACTGCAACGACCCCCTTCCCACAACTACACTCTCCTCCCCACACAGTAAACACCGCACCTACCATTACAACTGCAACGACCCCCTTCCCACAACTACACTCTCCTCCCCACACAGTAAACACCGCACCTACCATTACAACTGCAACGACCCCCTTCCCACAACTACACTCTCCTCCCCACACAGTAAACACCGCACCAACCATTACAACTGCAACGACCCCCTTCCCACAACTACACTCTCCTCCCCACACAGTAAACACCCCACCTACCATTACAACTGCTACGACCCCCTTCCCACAACCACCCTCTCCTCCCAATAAACACTTCACCTACCATTACAACTGCTATGACCCCCTTCCCACAATCCCCCTCCCCTCCCCACACAGTAAACACCGCACCTACCATTACAACTGCAACGACCCCCTTCCCACAATTCCTCTCTCCTCCCCACACAGTAAACACCCCACCTACCATTACAACTGCAACGACCCCCTTCCCACAATTCCTCTCTCCTCCCCACACAGTAAACACCCCACCTACCATTACAACTGCTACAACCACCTTCCCACAATCCCCCTCCCCTTCCCACACAGTAAACACCTGGAGGACACACACACACCTCTACCCCAAACATCTGCACTATCCTCCCCAAACATTTTCTAATCATTATGCTACGAATTGCAAAAGTGACGTGCAAACCTAAAATGTACATTAATGTAGGATATTTGCCAGCTGCAACTAGACGATAATTACGAAGTGCTAAGTGATTTCACCGCCATAACTGTGTCTGCAGGTGTGACATACTTAAAATGGCTAACATAATCATATATCTGGTTTTTTTTATTTCCTTGGTAATCACGCGGAGGAAACGAGAAATGGGGAATCAAAGGGATAAACAGAGCTATTTTCTAAGTTACTTTTATGCTATTATGGATCGCTTTTGTACAAAGGGCGACACGTGAATAAAAGGCATTCCCTGTAAAGGCCTTTAGCTGACTGGATTTAAATCCTGAAGACTTGTTTGCCACCATACAAAGAATACCGTAATATACAAAATATTTTACGGTCATACACCGAGATATACACATCTCAGTGTATATATATCCTCTGTATTTATGCCTCCTGATAGTTGATTAAAAATTCGCAAATCACCGCTAATTTAACGATTGTATCATGTGTTTTAAAGGACAAAGTGGGAAGCCATTCCGTAAGCTGGAAGATAGTAATGATAAGAGCAGAGATTATACTCAGGGAGTTCAAGGTTATTTCTCGTAGGAAAAAATGTTAAGTTCTATCTAAACTATATTTACTTTCGTTAGCTTTTTTCAAGTTTCTCCTCTGTGTGGAGCTTTATGTTCCCCCTCTGTGTGGAGCTTTATGTTCCCCCTCTGTGTGGAGCTTTATGTTCCCCCTCTGTGTGGAGCTTTATGTTCCCTCTCTGTGTGGAGCTTTATGTTCCCTCTCTGTGTGGAGCTTTATGTTCCCTCTCTGTGTGGAGCTTTATGTTCCCCCTCTGTGTGGAGCTTTATGTTCCCCCTCTGTGTGGAGCTTTATGTTCCCTCTCTGTGTGGAGCTTTATGTTCCCTCTCTGTGTGGAGCTTTATGTTCCCCCTCTGTGTGGAGCTTTATGTTCCCCCTCTGTGTGGAGCTTTATGTTCCCTCTCTGTGTGGAGCTTTATGTTCCCCCTCTGTGTGGAGCTTTATGTTCCCCCTCTGTGTGGAGCTTTATTTTCCCTCTCTGTGTGGAGCTTTATGTTCCCTCTCTGTGTGGAGCTTTATGTTCCCCCTCTGTGTGGAGCTTTATGTTCCCCCTCTGTGTGGAGCTTTATGTTCCCCCTCTGTGTGGAGCTTTATGTTCCCTCTCTGTGTGGAGCTTTATGTTCCCTCTCTGTGTGGAGCTTTATTATGTTCCCCCTCTGTGTGGAGCTTTATGTTCCCTCTCTGTGTGGAACTTTATTATGTTCCCTCTCTGTGTGGAGCTTTATGTTCCCCCTCTGTGTGGAGCTTTATGTTCCCCCTCTGTGTGGAGCTTTATGTTCCCCCTCTGTGTGGAGCTTTATGTTCCCCCTCTGTGTGGAGCTTTATGTTCCCCCTCTGTGTGGAGCTTTATGTTCCCCCTCTGTGTGGAGCTTTATTTTCCCTCTCTGTGTGGAGCTTTATGTTCCCCCTCTGTGTGGAGCTTTATGTTCCCCCTCTTGTGTGGAGCTTTATGTTCCCCCTGTGTGTGGAGCTTTATGTTCCCCCTCTGTGTGGAGCTTTATGTTCCCCCTCTGTGTGGAGCTTTATGTTCCCTCTCTGTGTGGAGCTTTATTATGTTCCCTCTCTGTGTGGAGCTTTATGTTCCCCCTCTGTGTGGAGCTTTATTATGTTCCCTCTCTGTGTGGAACTTTATTATGTTCCCTCTCTGTGTGGAGCTTTATGTTCCCCCTCTGTGTGGAGCTTTATGTTCCCCCTCTTGTGTGGAGCTTTATGTTCCCCCTCTGTGTGGAGCTTTATGTTCCCCCTGTGTGTGGAGCTTTATGTTCCCCCTCTGTGTGGAGCTTTATGTTCTCCCTCTGTGTAGAGCTTTATCATGTTTCCCCTCTGTATAGTGCTTTATCATAATGTTTCGCTCTGTGTAAATCTTTATCTCATGTTTCTCCTGTATATATATATATATATATATATATATATATATATATATATATATATATATATATATATATATATATAGCGGGGGAGCTGTAGCAGTCCATCCTCTCTACGTATCGCCCACCATCAGACATCAAATGCTACTTGGTCGAAACTCTCAAACATCTGAAGTTCGACTAGTTCGTTCTGTGTTCGAGACATCTCCAGGAGTCACGGTAAGTATGCTATCACTTATAACTGCCAGTTAAATTATTTTTACAAGATTTACTAGCAAAATCGATAACTATCAGTCATGAGCAGAACCAGTCTAGTGTAGTAACCAGTTGAAGTGGACTGGGAGTGGTGTACGTTGCTTTCTCTGCCGTGAGCAGTGGTATAAGTCGTGTGCTGGCACCTGCCCTTCCACCAGCAGTGGTGCTGACAAATACACGTCATGGTATCTGTTGTATCTGCGTGACGCACAGGGAACAGCGTGAGAGTATTCCACTAGGAGGGAATGATACCGACACACACACACACACACACACACACACACACACACACACACACACACACACACACACACACACACACACACACACAGAAGCTGGAGTTCTGGAAAGTAATGGAACAAGAGATGAAGGTTAACAGCAGCGATCCTTTTTAAGTGTGTGACCTGAACTTGCCTAGCATAGGCCAGTAGGACTGCTGCAGTGCTCACACAGTGCAAATTGCCGTAGAGGTCGAAATGAGCCGATATATATATATATATATATATATATATATATATATATATATATATATATATATATATATATATATATTAAATTTATATACCCTACAGCCTATCTCACACCAAGAAAGGTTGAACCAAAAATGGAAACAGTCACCATCATTCATTCAATAGCTGTCTTTGTCATACGTGTGTAAGAGTCATAATTCAGATGACCCTTCTCTGACCTGCAGCATCCTCATCCATCCTTCAGAGTGCAGGCACTGTACTTCTCACCTTCAGGACTCAGACTAACCACTTATCCTGAATCCCTTCTTAAATGTTACCTTGCTCACACTCCAACAGCATATCAAATCCTCAAACCAACTAGTTTCCACTCACGCCGATATAACAAGCTCACACAACACTGTTGGATGCTCAAACCACTACCACTTAAAACCTCCTTCACACCCTCCCCCCAACTCTTCCTTTGAAGACCCCTCCTACTCCTCCCTCGAGTGTATATCCACTCTTGTTCCTATTCTGCTCCATCCTCTCTAAATGTCTAAAGTGCCTCTCAACAAACATTTAAACACAGAACAGCATTTTACCATACCATCGCTTTGTGTTGGATATACACAAGGTGTTAGTGTGTACCCAGGTAACGTTCTGAGTTTATATCCATTCTTGTTCCTATTCTGCTCCACCTTGCTTAACTCTCTATAACTTTCTGCTATGTAAAGTAAAAGGACACAAGTGCAACTAATGTGACATTTATTGTGGCAACGTTTCGCTCTCCAGGAGCTTTATCAAGCCATTACAAACAATACATGGACACAGAGGGTATATAAAGGCTCAGAGTGAGGTGAATACTAGTGAGGTACCATTTCGATGTTCACTAGTGGTAGTAGTAGTAGTAGTAGTAGTAGTAGTAGTAGTGACAAAAGTAATACAATATGGTAGAGCAATTAATTCGTACATGAGTAAAAGGATATAAAAGCTATTACTTGTGTCCATGTATTGTTTGTAATGGCTTGATAAAGCTCCTGGAGAGCGAAACGTTGCCACAATAAATGTCACATTAGTTGCACTTGTGTCCTTTTACTTTACATATTGTCGGTAATTCTACCAACTTTATTACAACTTTCTGCTAATCTAGAGGGCACACGGGACAGTCTTGGTCTTGGCAGCCGCCCGTTCATTACCCGGACACCATTGTAGTCCAGACACCGATATAACTTCACATATTCGTGAAGCTCGTGGAGACTAGCTCATCACTCCTGGATCTTTCCTACCACAGGGCAGGAAGAGGCATGAATATACGCAAGTGACGCAAGGGACTGGTGAAGCAACAGACGCATTAAACGTAGATGACGCAACAGACGCAGGCTTCCCCAAAACTGAGATAAATATTCTACAAGAGGGTACAAAACAAGGGGGGAAAGCAAAAGTGAACAAGCTACCACCACTACCCTACATCACCACCAATTACTACCACCACCACAACTACCACAACTACCAGCACCTGACATTGAGTAATTGGGGGAGAAGTGAGCACATCGCACTCACAGCTCGGTTCTGTCTTCCAATGATTGATCCTCTCTCTCTCTCTCTTTTTCTCTCTCTCTCTCTCTCTCTCTCTCTCTCTCTCTCTCTTTCTCTCTCTCTCTCTCTCTTACACAATTCAGTCTCAGGATCGAAATGTTTCCAAAATCTCCGATTACCTACACGAGTCTTTAAAAACCAAAATACCTCTGCACAATACGTGCAACACAGCCCCAACACCCTACCAACAATTCCGCACCCTAACACAATACCCACAATACCCACAATACCCACAATACCTTCCAAAAGCAATCACCACCCAATTTTATTTCCTCTTTAAATATGCTTCTAGCAAAGTAAACTATAAACACTGTCTTGATAATTTATTCATGTTTTTTCTATGAGATTTCTTCTCTGTTAATGTATATTGTTTTAGTGAATATACTATTAGTATATATACTATTAGTGAATAGACTTTTCTGTACATTTACATCAAGGATTTTTTTTATCTTTTAGATTAGGACAAAACTCTGGGTATATATGATGAAAACTGTATGCTAATATATATATATATATATATATATATATATATATATATATATATATATATATATATATATATATATATATATATGTCGTGCCGAATATGTAAAACTGGTCAATTAGCAAGAATTCATTTAAAATTAAGTTCTATTTATAATTTTCTCTTATAAGTTTAAAGATATATTTTTTTCATTAATGTTAATGTAAAAATTTATAATTTTGCACCAAAAGAATCTTAGAAAACTTACCTAACCTTATTATAACAAGAACAATTTATTTTAGCCTAACCCAACTAAATATATTTTAGATTTGTTTACAATAATTTAATACTAAACAAACACAGTGAAATATATTTTTTTCGTTAGGTTCAGAATGATTTTGGCGAAATTATTGCATACACAAATTTTCACTTGTCCTATATGGCAAGATGAACGTTGCTGTTTAAGCCAAGATCGCAAGTTCTGCCTATTCGGCACGACATATATATATATATATATATATATATATATATATATATATATATATATATATATATATATATATATATATATGTACAGCAGGATTCGAACCCACTACAGGAAGACTGGCAAGATTCCCAAGTGACACTCTTCACCAGAGGTATTTGTGGCTGAGCGGTGAAGAGCATCACTTTGGGAACCTTGACTGACTTCCTGTAGTGGGATCGAATCCTGCTGACTGCAATCTTCCTCTCTTGGTTTATACACCCAGCTACTACGTTCTATCGTAACTCAGGTGGTTGAGATTTAACGAAGATAGTAAACGAGCCTTCAGATTGCCAGCTGTGGTCGTTAATCAAGGCCTCGATTAACTCAATGCTCATTTACTGTCACAGTTGGCGAGGTAGTTATAAGCCCTCATAAGCTATATAGTTCTTTTATTGACCAGGTAACTGTTTTATGAGTCCATCTTATGGGCACAGGTGTACATCCATTTTCTAATCAGAAATCATTTTTTTGATGAACATAAGAAATATGAGCATCCTGGTACTTTGGAACATATTCCAATGAACATATGCAAAATTCACATCTGTTCAAAATATCCGTAGTGAAAAAATGGGGAACTTTCAAAAAGGCCTTGGAATTTCACTATTTTTTTTGTTGTGGTTATTTTGGGTATTGTGATTTCACCTGTTTACTGTGATCTTATTGCACATCTCTCCATGTATACACGAAGACGTATATATCACAGTATTTAAAGCACTTCAAGATTGAGTATTCTTGATTGGTGGTGTACAGGTGACATGCTGTCGTAATGACCCTGGTGTAGTGACTGGTGGTGTACAGGTGACATGCAGTCTTAATGACCCTCGTGTAGTGACTGGTGGTGTACAGGTGACATGCAGTCTTAATGACCCTGGTGTAGTGACTGGTGGTGTACAGGTGACATGCTGTCTTAATGACCCTGGTGTAGTGACTGGTGGTGTACAGGTGACATGCTGTCTTAATGACCCTGGTGTAGTGACTGGTGGCGTACAGGTGACATGCTGTCTTAATGACCCTGGTGTAGTGACTGGTGGTGTACAGGTGACATGCTGTCTTAATGACCCTGGTGTAGTGACTGGTGGTGTACAGGTGACATGCTGTCTTAATGACCCTGGTGTAGTGACTGGTGGTGTACAGGTGACATGCTGTCTTAATGACCCTGGTGTAGTGACTGGTGGTGTACAGGTGACATGCTGTCTTAATGACCCTGGTGTAGTGACTGGTGGCGTACAGGTGACATGCTGTCTTAATGACCCTGGTGTAGTGACTGGTGGCGTACAGGTGACATGCTGTCTTAATGACCCTGGTGTAGTGACTGGTGGTGTACAGGTGACATGCTGTCTTAATGACCCTGGTGTAGTGACTGGTGGTGTACAGGTGACATGCTGTCTTAATGACCCTGGTGTAGTGACTGGTGGTGTACAGGTGACATGCTGTCTTAATGACCCTGGTGTAGTGACTGGTGGTGTACAGGTGACATGCAGTCTTAATGACCCTGGTGTAGTGACTGGTGGTGTACAGGTGACATGCTGTCTTAATGACCCTGGTGTAGTGACTGGTGGTGTACAGGTGACATGCTGTCTTAATGATCCTGGTGTAGTGACTGGTGGTGTACAGGTGACATGCTGTCTTAATGACCCTGGTGTAGTGACTGGTGGTGTACAGGTGACATGCTGTCTTAATGATCCTGGTGTAGTGACTGGTGGTGTACAGGTGACATGCAGTCTTAATGATCCTGGTGTAGTGACTGGTGGTGTACAGGTGACATGCAGTCTTAATGACCCTCGTGTAGTGACTGGTGGTGTACAGGTGACATGCAGTCTTAATGACCCTCGTGTAGTGACTGGTGGTGTACAGGTGACATACAATCTTAATGACCCTCGTGTAGTGACTGGTGGTGTACAGGTGACATGCAGTCTTAATGACCCTCGTGTAGAGACTGGTGGTGTACAGGTGACATGCTGTCTTAATGACCCTGGTGTAGTGACTGGTGGTGTACAGGTGACATGCAGTCTTAATGACCCTCGTGTAGTGACTGGTGGTGTACAGGTGACATGCTGTCTTAATGACCCTGGTGTAGTGACTGGTGGTGTACAGGTGACATGCTGTCTTAATGACCCTCGTGTAGTGACTGGTGGTGTACAGGTGACATGCTGTCTTAATGACCCTGGTGTAGTGACTGGTGGTGTACAGGTGACATGCTGTCTTAATGACCCTCGTGTAGTGACTGGTGGTGTACAGGTGACATGCTGTCTTAATGACCCTGGTGTAGTGACTGGTGGCGTAGAGGTGACATGCTGTCTTAATGACCCTGGTGTAGTGACTGGTGGTGTACAGGTGACATGCTGTCTTAATGACCCTCGTGTAGTGACTGGTGGTGTACAGGTGACATGCAGTCTTAATGACCCTGGTGTAGTGACTGGTGGCGTACAGGTGACATGCTGTCTTAATGACCCTGGTGTAGTGACTGGTGGTGTACAGGTGACATGCTGTCTTAATGACCCTGGTGTAGTGACTGGTGGTGTACAGGTGACATGCTGTCTTAATGACCCTGGTGTAGTGACTGGTGGTGTACAGGTGACATGCAGTCTTAATGACCCTGGTGTAGTGACTGGTGGTGTACAGGTGACATGCTGTCTTAATGACCCTGGTATAGTGACTGGTGGTGTACAGGTGACATGCTGTCTTAATGACCCTGGTGTAGTGACTGGTGGTGTACAGGTGACATGCAGTCTTAATGACCCTCGTGTAGTGACTGGTGTACAGGTGACATGCGGTCTTAATGACCCTGGTGTAATGACTGGTGGTGTACAGGTCACATGCTGTCTTAATGACCCTGGTGTAATGACTGGTGGTGTACAGGTGACATGCTGTCTTAATGACCCTGGTGTAGTGACTGGTGGTGTACAGGTGACATGCAGTCTTAATGACCCTCGTGTAGTGACTGGTGGTGTACAGGTGACATGCAGTCTTAATGACCCTCGTGTAGTGACTGGTGGTGTACAGGTGACATGCGGTCTTAATGACCCTCGTGTAGTGACTGGTGATGTACAGGTGACATGCTGTCTTAATGACCCTGGTGTAGTGACTGGTGGTGTACAGGTGACATGCTGTCTTAATGACCCTCGTGTAGTGACTGGTGGTGTACAGGTGACATGCTGTCTTAATGACCCTGGTGTAGTGACTGGTGGTGTACAGGTGACATGCTGTCTTAATGACCCTGGTGTAGTGACTGGTGGTGTACAGGTGACATGCAGTCTTAATGACCCTCGTGTAGTGACTGGTGTACAGGTGACATGCGGTCTTAATGACCCTCGTGTAGTGACTGGTGGTGTACAGGTGACATGCTGTCTTAATGATCCTGGTGTAGTGACTGGTGGTGTACAGGTGACATGCTGTCTTAATGATCCTGGTGTAGTGACTGATGATGTACAGGTGACATGCTGTCTTAATGATCCTGGTGTAGTGACTGGTGGTGTACAGGTGACATGCTGTCTTAATGACCCTCGTGTAGTGACTGGTGGTGTACAGGTGACATGCTGTCTTAATGATCCTGGTGTAGTGACTGGTGGTGTACAGGTGACATGCTGTCTTAATGACCCTGGTGTAGTGACTGGTGGTGTACAGGTGACATGCAGTCTTAATGACCCTCGTGTAGTGACTGGTGTACAGGTGACATGCGGTCTTAATGACCCTGGTGTAATGACTGGTGGTGTACAGGTGACATGCTGTCTTAATGACCCTGGTGTAATGACTGGTGGTGTACAGGTGACATGCTGTCTTAATGACCCTCGTGTAGTGACTGGTGGTGTACAGGTGACATGCAGTCTTAATGACCCTCGTGTAGTGACTGGTGGTGTACAGGTGACATGCAGTCTTAATGACCCTCGTGTAGTGACTAGTGGTGTACAGGTGACATGCGGTCTTAATGACCCTCGTGTAGTGACTGGTGATGTACAGGTGACATGCTGTCTTAATGACCCTGGTGTAGTGACTGGTGGTGTACAGGTGACATGCTGTCTTAATGACCCTTGTGTAATGACTGGTGGTGTACAGGTGACATGCTGTCTTAATGACCCTCGTGTAGTGACTGGTGGTGTACAGGTGACATGCTGTCTTAATGACCCTGGTGTAGTGACTGGTGGTGTACAGGTGACATGCTGTCTTAATGATCCTGGTGTAGTGACTGGTGGTGTACAGGTGACATGCTGTCTTAATGATCCTGGTGTAGTGACTGATGATGTACAGGTGACATGCTGTCTTAATGATCCTGGTGTAGTGACTGGTGGTGTACAGGTGACATGCTGTCTTAATGACCCTCGTGTAGTGACTGGTGGTGTACAGGTGACATGCTGTCTTAATGATCCTGGTGTAGTGACTGGTGGTGTACAGGTGACATGCTGTCTTAATGACCCTGGTGTAGTGACTGGTGGTGTACAGGTGACATGCAGTCTTAATGACCCTCGTGTAGTGACTGGTGGTGTACAGGTGACATGCTGTCTTAATGACCCTGGTGTAGTGACTGGTGGTGTACAGGTGACATGCTGTCTTAATGATCCTGGTGTAGTGACTGGTGGTGTACAGGTGACATGCTGTCTTAATGACCCTGGTGTAGTGACTGGTGGTGTACAGGTGACATGCTGTCTTAATGATCCTGGTGTAGTGACTGGTGGTGTACAGGTGACATGCAGTCTTAATGATCCTGGTGTAGTGACTGGTGGTGTACAGGTGACATGCTGTCTTAATGATCCTGGTGTAGTGACTGGTGGTGTACAGGTGACATGCAGTCATAATGACCCTCGTGTAGTGACTGGTGGTGTACAGGTGACATACAGTCTTAATGACCCTCGTGTAGTGACTGGTGGTGTACAGGTGACATGCAGTCTTAATGACCCTGGTGTAGTGACTGGTGGTGTACAGGTGACATGCTGTCTTAATGATCCTGGTGTAGTGACTGGTGGTGTACAGGTGACATGCTGTCTTAATGATCCTGGTGTAGTGACTGGTGGTGTACAGGTGACATGCTGTCTTAATGACCCTGGTGTAGTGACTGGTGGTGTACAGGTGACATGCTGTCTTAATGATCCTGGTGTAGTGACTGGTGGTGTACAGGTGACATGCAGTCTTAATGATCCTGGTGTAGTGACTGGTGTTGTACAGGTGACATGCTGTCTTAATGACCCTCGTGTAGTGGCTGGTGGTGTACAGGTGACATGCTGTCTTAATGACCCTCGTGTAGTGACTGGTGGTGTACAGGTGACATGCTGTCCTAATGACCCTGGTGTAGTGACTGGTGGTGTACAGGTGACATGCAGTCTTAATGACCCTCGTGTAGTGGCTGGTGGTGTACAGGTGACATGCAGTCTTAATGACCCTGGTGTAGTGACTGGTGGTGTACAGGTGACATGCTGTCTTAATGACCCTGGTGTAGTGACTGGTGGTGTACAGGTGACATGCTGTCCTAATGACCCTGGTGTAGTGACTGGTGGTGTACAGGTGACATGCTGTCTTAATGACCCTGGTGTAGTGACTGGTGGTGTACAGGTGACATGCTGTCCTAATGACCCTGGTGTAGTGACTGGTGGTGTACAGGTGACATGCTGTCTTAATGACCCTGGTGTAGTGACTGGTGGTGTACAGGTGACATGCAGTCTTAATGACCCTCGTGTAGTGACTGGTGTACAGGTGACATGCGGTCTTAATGACCCTCGTGTAGTGACTGATGATGTACAGGTGACATGCAGTCTTAATGACCCTCGTGTAGTGACTGGTGGTGTACAGGTGACATGCAGTCTTAATGACCCTCGTGTAGTGACTGGTGGTGTACAGGTGACATGCTGTCTTAATGATCCTGGTGTAGTGACTGGTGGTGTACAGGTGACATGCTGTCCTAATGACCCTGGTGTAGTGACTGGTGGTGTACAGGTGACATGCTGTCTTAATGACCCTGGTGTAGTGACTGGTGGTGTACAGGTGACATGCTGTCTTAATGATCCTGGTGTAGTGACTGGTGGTGTACAGGTGACATGCTGTCTTAATGACCCTGGTGTAGTGACTGGTGGTGTACAGGTGACATGCTGTCTTAATGATCCTGGTGTAGTGACTGGTGGTGTACAGGTGACATGCTGTCTTAATGATCCTGGTGTAGTGACTGGTGTTGTACAGGTGACATGCTGTCTTAATGACCCTCGTGTAGTGGCTGGTGGTGTACAGGTGACATGCTGTCTTAATGACCCTCGTGTAGTGACTGGTGGTGTACAGGTGACATGCTGTCTTAATGACCCTCGTGTAGTGACTGGTGGTGTACAGGTGACATGCAGTCTTAATGACCCTCGTGTAGTGACTGGTGGTGTACAGGTGACATGCAGTCTTAATGACCCTCGTGTAGTGACTGGTGGTGTACAGGTGACATGCAGTCTTAATGACCCTCGTGTAGTGACTGGTGGTGTACAGGTGACATGCAGTCTTAATGACCCTCGTGTAGTGACTGGTGGTGTACAGGTGACATGCAGTCTTAATGACCCTCGTGTAGTGACTGGTGATGTACAGGTGACATGCAGTCTTAATGACCCTCGTGTAGTGACTGGTGGTGTACAGGTGACATGCTGTCTTAATGACCCTGGTGTAGTGACTGGTGGTGTACAGGTGACATGCCTCGTGTAGTAGACAGCGTTTAAAAACTACTCAAAGAACTTTGAGTACCCAGAAGGCGCGTGTAAGCGTGTAAATGGTAGAATCAGGACCCATACATAGCCTTCAAAGAGATTTGTAATAGGGCATTGGAAGACAAAAGCGAACCCAGTAGCAGCTAGCGAAGAAACGGGGCCAGGAGCTGAGAATCGACTCCAGCAACCACAAACAACGACACCATCTCCCACGAAGGCATCCACAGTTTTCTTATTCATCTGGTAGCTGGCTGTGTGTTCTGATGTCACAATAATAAAGACCATTTACACCCGTGTGACACAACTGGTCTGCTATATACGGCGATGATTCTCTTGATCTCTGAAGTTCCGTTTAAGCCCCGTGTGTCACAATGAAGCTCTGTATAGAGCTGTGATCCCTATCACTGCTGGAGCTCGTCTACCTCCGGCTCAGTCATTATTATGTTTGATTCATGTGCTTGGGGCTTTAATCACGTTTTTGACGTCATCAATTCACTATTTATGACTTGATTAAAGCCTCAGTGTGGGCGAAATGTCCATGGAGTGAACCGTCTAGTGCTCATCTTCCTCAAGCTGCTGGTAGTCATTTGTTCTCTTCCTACTTAGTTTTGCCACAGAGCAAACACCTAGAATGAAAAATTCTTTGGTCTAACATTAATTTTAAATAACAGAAAAGAGTGTTAAGGCTGACTACTTCAAATAAAATATTTTTTTTCTCGCAGTCGTAGCAGAGGTTTCAAATCAATGTGAGTCTTGGTGGGTAGACAGAACTAACGTCCAGCCACAGGAAGACATTTATGCAAATTTGAACGTTTTCTGGCAGTAACGTTTGTGGCGGTATTGTAAATTGCGGTTTTGTGTTTAAATGTTTTATTGTTGATGAGGCAGTTTAGGCATTTAGAGATGTTGGAGCAGAATAGGAACAAGAATGGATATAAACCAAGAGTCAAAGGAAGGATTGGAGGGTGTAAAGGAGGTTTTAAGTGGTAGGGGCTTGAGCATCCAACAGTTTTATGTGAGGTTGTTATATCGGCGAAAGTGGAGACTAGTTGGTTTAAGGATTTGATATGCTGTTGGAGTGTGAGCAAGGTAACATTTAAGAAGGGATTCAGGATAAGTGGTTAGTCTGAGTCCTGAAGGTGAGAAGTACAGTGCCTGCACTCTGAAGGATGGATGAGGATGCTGCAGGTCAGAGAAGGGTCATCTGAATTATGACTCCTACACACGTATGACAAAGACAGCTATTGAATGAATGATGGTGACTGTTTCATTTTTTGGTTCAACGTTCCTTGGTATAAGATGGTCTGACTTATATAATTATGCATAAATTAATATACACACATTATATATATATATATATATATATATATATATATATATATATATATATATATATATATATATATATATATATATATATGCAATAAGATCACAGTAAACAGGTGATTTCAGAATATGCAAAACAACCACTCTGAAAGAATAGAGAAATTCCAAGCGCTTTCGTGACTACTCACATTATCAAGGAAATATGTTCCTTGATAATGTGAGTAGTCACGAAAGCGCTTGGAATATTTCTATTCTTTCAGAGTGGTTGTTTTATATATATATATATATATATATATATATATATACACAAGCACAACACTATATTCTTTTTACAAAAAAACAAGAGACAGTAACCAACTGGATCTAATAACAGTTCTTCTATCTCCTCCTTCAGTAATTACTACGTAAACTTTATATTTATAACAACTCGAGGCTTTAAATAAATATTTTTTCTCCCTCCTTGGAAGAGCATAACTTTTCCTTACAAAAAAAAAAAAAATTAAGTACCACCTGTCAAGATTTCACTTTAACTGCCAAGCCTTTCATTGCAGTTACGTGAGGGAACAATAGACTGAGTAATCCGGATCGTCAAAAACGTACACAAGCACCTCCTGACGTCACAGAAAACGAATCCGGGTCTAGTAGTAGATCCGTCAGCGCTGCGGCAGTTAGAAATGGTGCATATCTGGTTCTAGCAGTAGATCCGTCAGCACTGCGGCGGTTAGAAATGGTGCATATCTGGTTCTAGTAGTAGATCCGTCAGCGCTGCGGCGGTTAGAAATGGTGCATATCTGGTTCTAGTAGTGGATCCGTCAGCGCTGCGGCGGTTAGAAATGGTGCATATCTGGTTCTAGTAGTAGATCCGTCAGCGCTGCGGCGGTTAGAAATGGTGCATATCTGGTTCTAGTAGTTGATCCGTCAGCACTGCGGCAGTTAGAAATAGTGCATATCCGGTTCTAGTAGTGGATCCGTCAGCGCTGCGGCAGTTAGAAATAGTGCATATCCGGTTCTAGTAGTGGATCCGTCAGCACTGCGGCAGTTAGAAATAGTGCATATCCGGTTCTAGTAGTGGATCCGTCAGCGCTGCGGCGGTTAGAAATGGTGCATATCCGGTTCTAGTAGTGGATCCGTCAGCACTGCGGCGGTTGCGTACAGGATAAGGCTTTAGGCTAGACCTGACATCCTCATGCCTTTTATAAACTTAATTATCCTTCTTGGTAATAAATACTGATTGAACAAACCTGAAGGGATCTTGAGGCTATGTTTCGCTCTCTGCAGAGCTCTTATCGAGTCGTACACTGAGCGAAACATTGTCCCAATTAAATCTTGTATTAATGTGATAGAATTACAGACAATAGGTAAAAGGACACTAGTGCAACTAATGTGATATTTTATTGTGGCAACGTTTCGCTCTCCAGGAGCTTTGTCAAGCCATTACCAAGCCGTAATGGCTTGACAAAGCTCCTGCAGAGCGAAACGTCGTCACAAAGTATCTCTTATTGCCGACAATATAACAGTAATTCATTCTCACGATTACAGGATGTTACAGTAGCCTCTTAATATATTAATCTGAAATATACAATATCCGGAGCTTAATTTCAGGGAACTTAACTGTCCAAAAAAATTTTTTGATATAACGTTGAACAGAATTTACATTATAATTAACGATTTATTAAATATTTCAAGTTATATTTGATAAATCGATTATGTTTTATTAATAATGGTAAATATAAATAAAATAGGTCTATGGTAATTATATGTGGTAAAAATAACGATAGTGATAATTATTATCTTCACTCACCCCTTAATATAACTCCTAGTGGCCCTTTATTCCACACACCCCTTTACTCCACCCACCCCTTTATTTCTTCAGTCCCTTTAGTCCACTCACCCCTTTATTTCTTCAGTCCCTTTATTCCACCCACCCCTTTATTTCTCCTGCCCCTTTATTCCAACCACCCTTTTATTTCTCCAGCCCCTTTATTCCACCTACCCTTTTCTCCAGACCCTTTATTCCACCCACCCCTTTATTTCTCCTGCCCCTTTATTTCACCTGCCCCTTTATTCTACCCACCCCTTTACTCCACCCACCCCTTTATTCCACTCACCCCTTTGCTGTTAATGGAACGTCTCTAACTGGCTGAGTTAATAGAATAAAATGACTAACATTCACGTATAATAAACATTAATTATCATTCTCGTGTCAAATGTATAAAATATTAAATGTATATTGGATGGGTAAGGAGACGTAATCAAGTTTGATCCAAGGCAGATGAGGGTAACTCGACCTCCTCGGATGAAGAGCCACTAAGAATAAAGAACAACCATTTGAAACCCATTTAACTAGATCTGACCTCCCGTTCCTAGAATCAAACCTTACTGACCCCCCCTCCCCCCACAATCCCCTCGAGTGCGTTGTACGACCCCTTCAGGTTTAGCGATTCCAATGAATGCAGTAATATACAGGGGTGGTATTCAGAGTCAGGGGTTCTTCCTGGGTCCCCTGCTGTTTGATGCTGCTCCGCCGTTCTGGTATACAGAGTAGCTAACCAGTGACTTGGCGGCTCTTGCCTAATTCTATCCTGTAATATTCTAACCTCCGACAAGGATATGCAAATGATGGAGAATTTTATTTAGTCGTGGATGTGGAGCGCTTGTTTGTGTGTGTATGTAATATATATATATATATATATATATATATATATATATATATATATATATATATATATATATATATATATATATATATATATATATATATGCAAATCAACCACTGTGAAAGAATATTGAAATTCCAAGCGCTTTCGTGACTACTCACATTATCAACGAACAATGTTCTTTCTTGATAATGTGAGTAGTCACGAAAGTGCTTTGAATTTCACTATTCTTTCAGAGTAGTAATTTATCCAGGAGAGGGGGTCACTAGCCCCTTACTCCTGGTATTTTAGTCGCCTCTTACGACATGACTTACGGAGGAAGAATTCTGTTTCACTTCCCCATGGAGATAAGAGGAAATAAACAAGAACAAGAACTAGTAAGAAAATAGAAGAAAACCCAGAGAGGTGTGTATATATATGCTTGTACATGCATGTGTAGTGTGACCTAAGTGTAAGTAGAAGTAGCAAGACGTACCTGAAACCTTGCATGTGTATGAGACAGAAAAATGACACCAGTAATCCTACCATCACGTAAAACAATTACAGGTTTGCGTTTTACACTCACTTGGCAGGACGGTAGTACCTCCCTGGGTGGTTGTTGTCTACCAACCTACTACCACAGGACGGTAGTACCTCCCTGGGTGGTTGCTGTCTACCAACCTACTACCACAGGACGGGTACCTCCCTGGGTGGTTGTTGTCTACCAACCTACTACCACAGGACGGTAGTACCTCCCTGGGTGGTTGTTATCTACCAACCTACTACCACAGGACGGTAGTACCTCCCTGGGTGGTTGTTGTCTACCAACCTACTACCACAGGACGGTAGTACCTCCCTGGGTGGTTGTCTACCAACCTACTACCACAGGACGGTAGTACCTCCCTGGGTTGTTGGTGTCTACCAACCTACTACCACAGGACGGTAGTACCCCCCTGGGTGGTTGTTGTCTACCAACCACCTACCACAGGACGGTAGTACCTCCCTGGGTGGTTGGTGTCTACCAACCTACTACCACAGGACGGTAGTACCTCCCTGGGTGGTTGCTGTCTACCAACCTACTACCACAGAACGGTAGTACCTCCCTGGGTGGTTGTCTACCAACCTACTACCACAGGACGGTAGTACCTCCCTGGGTGGTTGCTGTCTACCAACCTACTACCACAGGACGGTAGTACCTCCCTGGGTGGTTGTTGTCTACCAACCTACTACCACAGGACGGTAGTACCTCCCTTGGTGGTTATCTACCAACCTACTACCACAGGACGGTAGTACCTCCCTGGGTGGTTATCTACCAACCTACTACCACAGGACGGTAGTACCTCCCTGGGTGGTTGTTGTCTACCAACCTACTACCACAGGACGGTAGTACCTCCCTGGGTGGTTGTCTACCAACCTACTACCACAGGACGGTAGTACCTCCCTGGGTGGTTGTCTACCAACCTACTACCACAGGACGGTAGTACCTCCCTGGGTGGTTGTTGTCTACCAACCTACTACCACAGGACGGTAGTACCTCCCTGGGTGGTTGTTGTCTACCAACCTACTACCACAGGATGGTAGTACCTCCCTGGGTGGTTGTTGTCTACCAACCTACTACCACAGGACGGTAGTACCTCCCTGGGTGGTTGTCTACCAACCTACTACCACAGGACGGTAGTACCTCCCTGGGTGGTTGTTGTCTACCAACCTAGTACCACAGGATGGTAGTACCTCCCTGGGTGGTTGTTGTCTACCAACCTACTACCACAGGATGGTAGTACCTCCCTGGGTGGTTGTTGTCTACCAACCTACTACCACAGGATGGTAGTACCTCCTGGGTGGTTGTCTACCAACCTACTACCACAGGACGGTAGTACCTCCCTGGGTGGTTGTTGTCTACCAACCTACTACCACAGGATGGTAGTACCTCCCTGGGTGGTTGTCTACCAACCTACTACCACAGGATGGTAGTACCTCCCTGGGTGGTTGTTGTCTACCAACCTACTACCACAGGATGGTAGTACCTCCCTGGGTGGTTGTTGTCTACCAGCCTACTACCACAGGACGGTAGTACCTCCCTGGGTGGTTGTTGTCTAACAACCTACTACCACAGGACGGTAGTACCTCCCTGGGTGGTTGTTTTCTACCAACCTACTACCACAGGACGGTAGTACCTCCCTGGGTGGTTGTTGTCTACCAACCTACTACCACAGGACGGTAGTACCTCCCTGGGTGGTTGTCTACCAACCTACTACCACAGGACGGTAGTACCTCCCTGGGTGGTTGTCTACCAACCTACTACCACAGGATGGTAGTACCTCCCTGGGTGGTTGTCTACCAACCTACTACCACAGGACGGTAGTACCTCCCTGGGTGGTTGTTGTCTACCAACCTACTACCACAGGATGGTAGTACCTCCCTGGGTGGTTGTTGTCTACCAGCCTACTACCACAGGACGGTAGTACCTCCCTGGGTGGTTGTTGTCTACCAACCTACTACCACAGGATGGTAGTACCTCCCTGGGTGGTTATCTACCAACCTACTACCACAGGATGGTAGTACCTCCCTGGGTGGTTGTTATCTACCAACCTACTACCACAGGACGGTAGTACCTCCCTGGGTGGTTGTCTACCAACCTACTACCACAGGACGGTAGTTCCTCCCTGGGTGGTTGTTATCTACCAACCTACTACCACAGGACGTTTGTAACTCCCTTAGTAGTTGTTGTCTACCATCGTACTAATACAGGAGGGCAGTACGTCCCCGGGTGGTTGCTATCTACCAACCTACTACCACAGGATAGTAGTACCTCCCTGGGTGGTTGTTTTCTACCAACCTACTACCACAGGACGGTAGTACCTCCCTGGGTGGTTGTTGTCTACCAACCTACTACCACAGGACGGTAGTACCTCCCTGGGTGGTTGTTGTCTACCAACCTACTACCACAGGACGGTAGTACCTCCCTGGGTGGTTGTTGTCTACCCACCTACTACCACAGGACGGTAGTACCTCCCTGGGTGGTTGCTGTCTACCAACCTACTACCACAGGACGGTAGTACCTCCCTGGGTGGTTGATGTCTACCAACCTACTACCACAGGACGGTAGTACCTCCCTGGGTGGTTATCTACCAACCTACTACCACAGGACGGTAGTACCTCCCTGGGTGGTTGTCTACCAACATACTACCACAGGACGGTAGTACCTCCCTGGGTGGTTGTTATCTACCAACCTACTACAACAGGACGGTAGTACCTCCCTGGGTGGTTGTTGTCTACCAACCTACTACCACAGGACGGTAGTACCTCCCTGGGTGGTTATCTACCAACCTACTACCACAGGACGGTAGTACCTCCCTGGGTGGTTGTTGTCTACCACCCTCCTACCACAGGACGGTAGTACCTCCCTGGGTGGGTGTTATCTACCAACCTACTACCACAGGACGGTAGTACCTCCCTGGGTGGTTGTTATCTACCAACCTACTACCACAGGACATTACTACCTCCCTGGGTGGTTGTTGTCTACCAACCTACTACCACAGGATGGTAGTACCTCCCTGGGTGGTTGTTGTCTACCAACCTACTACCACAGGACGGTAGTACCTCCCTGGGTGGTTGTCTACCAACCTACTACCACAGGACGGTAGTACCTCCCTGGGTGGTTGTTGTCTACCAACCTAGTACCACAGGATGGTAGTACCTCCCTGGGTGGTTGTTGTCTACCAACCTACTACCACAGGATGGTAGTACCTCCCTGGGTGGTTGTTGTCTACCAACCTACTACCACAGGATGGTAGTACCTCCCTGGGTGGTTGTTGTCTACCAACCTACTACCACAGGACGGTAGTACCTCCCTGGGTGGTTGTTGTCTACCAACCTACTACCACAGGACGGTAGTACCTCCCTGGGTGGTTGTTTTCTACCAACCTACTACCACAGGACGGTAGTACCTCCCTGGGTGGTTGTTGTCTACCAACCTACTACCACAGGACGGTAGTACCTCCCTGGGTGGTTGTTGTCTTCCAACCTACTACCACAGGACGGTAGTACCTCCCTGGGTGGTTGTTGTCTACCAACCTACTACCACAGGACAGTAGTACCTCCCTGGGTGGTTGTTGTCTACCACCCTCCTACCACAGAACGGTAGTACCTCCCTGGGTGGTTGTTATCTACCAACCTACTACCACAGGACGGTAGTACCTCCCTGGGTGGTTATCTACCAACCTACTACCACAGGACGGTAGTACCTCCCTGGGTGGTTGTTGTCTACCAACCTACTACCACAGGACGGTAGTACCTCCCTGGGTGGTTGTTATCTACCAACCTACTACCACAGGACGGTAGTACCTCCCTGGGTGGTTGTTGTCTACCAACCTACTACCACAGGACGGTAGTACCTCCCTGGGTGGTTGTTGTCTACCAGCCTACTACCACAGGACGGTAGTACCTCCCTGGGTGGTTGTTGTCTACCAACCTACTACCACAGGACGGTAGTACCTCCCTGGGTGGTTGTTGTCTACCAACCTACTACCACAGGACGGTAGTACCTCCCTGGGTGGTTATCTACCAACCTACTACCACAGGACGGTAGTACCTCCCTGGGTGGTTATCTACCAACCTACTACCACAGGACGGTAGTACCTCCCTGGGTGGTTGTTGTCTACCAACCTACTACCACAGGACGGTAGTACCTCCCTGGGTGGTTGTTGTCTACCAACCTACTACCACAGGACGGTAGTACCTCCCTGGGTGGTTGTTGTCTACCAGCCTACTACCACAGGACGGTAGTACCTCCCTGGGTGGTTGTTGTCTACCAACCTACTACCACAGGACGGCAGTACCTCCCTGGGTGGTTGTTGTCTACCAACCCACTACCACAGGACGGTAGTACCTCCCTGGGTGGTTGTTGTCTACCAACCTACTACCACAGGACGGTAGTACCTCCCTGGGTGGTTGCTGTCTACCAGCCTACTACCACAGGACGGTAGTACCTCCCTGGGTGGTTGTCTACCAACCTACTACCACAGGACGGTAGTACCTCCCTGGGTGGTTGCTGTCTACCAACCTACTACCACAGGACGGTAGTACCTCCCTGGGTGGTTGTTGTCTACCAACCTACTACCACAGGACGGTAGTACCTCCCTGGGTGGTTGTTGTCTACCAACCTACTACCACAGGACGGTAGTACCTCCCTGGGTGGTTGTTGTCTACCAACCTACTACCACAGGACGGTAGTACCTCCCTGGGTGGTTGTTGTCTACCAACCTACTACCACAGGACGGTAGTACCTCCCTGGGTGGTTGTCTACCAACCTACTACCACAGGACGGTAGTACCTCCCTGGGTGGTTGTTGTCTACCAACCTACTACCACAGGACGGTAGTACCTCCCTGGGTGGTTGTTGTCTACCAGCCTACTACCACAGGACGGTAGTACCTCCCTGGGTGGTTGTATACCAACCTACTACCACAGGACGGTAGTACCTCCATGGGTGGTTGTTGTCTACCAACCTACTACCACAGGATGGTAGTACCTCCCTGGGTGGTTGTTGTCTACCAACCTACTACCACAGGACGGTAGTACCTCCCTGGGTGGTTGTTGTCTACCAGCCTACTACCACAGGACGGTAGTACCTCCCTGGGTGGTTGTTATCTACCAACCTACTACCACAGGACGGTAGTACCTCCCTGGGTGGTTGTTATCTACCAACCTACTACCACAGGACGGTAGTACCTCCCTGGGTGGTTGTTGTCTACCAACCTACTACCACAGGATGGTAGTACCTCCCTGGGTGGTTGTTGTCTACCAGCCTACTACCACAGGACGGTAGTACCTCCCTGGGTGGTTGCTGTCTACCAACCTACTACCACAGGACGGTAGTACCTCCCTGGGTGGTTGTTGTCTACCAACCTACTACCACAGGACGGTAATACCTCCCTGGGTGGTTGTTGTCTACCAACCTACTACCACAGGACGGTAGTACCTCCCTGGGTGGTTGTTGTCTACCAACCTACTACCACAGGACAGTAGTACCTCCCTGGGTGGTTGTTGTCTACCACCCTCCTACCACAGGACGGTAGTACCTCCCTGGGTGGTTATCTACCAACCTACTACCACAGGACGGTAGTACCTCCCTGGGTGGTTATCTACCAACCTACTACCACAGGACGGTAGTACCTCCCTGGGTGGTTGTTGTCTACCAACCTACTACCACAGGACGGTAGTACCTCCCTGGGTGGTTGTTATCTACCAACCTACTACCACAGGACGGTAGTACCTCCCTGGGTGGTTGTTGTCTACCAACCTACTACCACAGGACGGTAGTACCTCCCTGGGTGGTTGTTGTCTACCAGCCTACTACCACAGGACGGTAGTACCTCCCTGGGTGGTTGTTGTCTACCAACCTACTACCACATTACGGTAGTACCTCCCTGGGTGGTTGTTGTCTACCAACCTACTACCACAGGACGGTAGTACCTCCCTGGGTGGTTATCTACCAACCTACTACCACAGGACGGTAGTACCTCCCTGGGTGGTTGTTATCTACCAACCTACTACCACAGGACGGTAGTACCTCCCTGGGTGGTTGTTGTCTACCAACCTACTACCACAGGACGGTAGTACCTCCCTGGGTGGTTGTTGTCTACCAACCTACTACCACAGGACGGTAGTACCTCCCTGGGTGGTTGTTGTCTACCAGCCTACTACCACAGGACGGTAGTACCTCCCTGGGTGGTTGTTGTCTACCAACCTACTACCACAGGAGGGCAGTACCTCCCTGGGTGGTTGTTGTCTACCAACCCACTACCACAGGACGGTAGTACCTCCCTGGGTGGTTGTCTACCAACCTACTACCACAGGACGGTAGTACCTCCCTGGGTGGTTGCTGTCTACCAGCCTACTACCACAGGACGGTAGTACCTCCCTGGGTGGTTGTCTACCAACCTACTACCACAGGACGGTAGTACCTCCCTGGGTGGTTGCTGTCTACCAACCTACTACCACAGGACGGTAGTACCTCCCTGGGTGGTTGTTGTCTACCAACCTACTACCACAGGACGGTAGTACCTCCCTGGGTGGTTGTTGTCTACCAACCTACTACCACAGGACGGTAGTACCTCCCTGGGTGGTTGTTGTCTACCAACCTACTACCACAGGACGGTAGTACCTCCCTGGGTGGTTGTTGTCTACCAACCTACTACCACAGGACGGTAGTACCTCCCTGGGTGGTTGTCTACCAACCTACTACCACAGGACGGTAGTACCTCCCTGGGTGGTTGTTGTCTACCAACCTACTACCACAGGACGGTAGTACCTCCCTGGGTGGTTGTTGTCTACCAGCCTACTACCACAGGACGGTAGTACCTCCCTGGGTGGTTGTTATCTACCAACCTACTACCACAGGACGGTAGTACCTCCCTGGGTGGTTGTTGTCTACCAACCTACTACCACAGGATGGTAGTACCTCCCTGGGTGGTTGTTGTCTACCAACCTACTACCACAGGACGGTAGTACCTCCCTGGGTGGTTGTTGTCTACCAGCCTACTACCACAGGACGGTAGTACCTCCCTGGGTGGTTGTTATCTACCAACCTACTACCACAGGACGGTAGTACCTCCCTGGGTGGTTGTTATCTACCAACCTACTACCACAGGACGGTAGTACCTCCCTGGGTGGTTGTTGTCTACCAACCTACTACCACAGGATGGTAGTACCTCCCTGGGTGGTTGTTGTCTACCAGCCTACTACCACAGGACGGTAGTACCTCCCTGGGTGGTTGCTGTCTACCAACCTACTACCACAGGACGGTAGTACCTCCCTGGGTGGTTGTTGTCTACCAACCTACTACCACAGGACGGTAATACCTCCCTGGGTGGTTGTTGTCTACCAACCTACTACCACAGGACGGTAGTACCTCCCTGGGTGGTTGTTGTCTACCAACCTACTACCACAGGACGGTAGTACCTCCCTGGGTGGTTGTTGTCTACCAGCCTACTACCACAGGACGGTAGTACCTCCCTGGGTGGTTGCTGTCTACCAACCTACTACCACAGGACGGTAGTACCTCCCTGGGTGGTTGTTGTCTACCAACCTACTACCACAGGACGGTAATACCTCCCTGGGTGGTTGTTGTCTACCAACCTACTACCACAGGACGGTAGTACCTCCCTGGGTGGTTGTTGTCTACCAACCTACTACCACAGGACGGTAGTACCTCCCTGGGTGGTTGTTGTCTACCAACCTACTACCACAGGACGGTAGTACCTCCCTGGGTGGTTGTCTACCAACCTACTACCACAGGACGGTAGTACCTCCCTGGGTGGTTGTTGTCTACCAACCTACTACCACAGGACGGTAGTACCTCCCTGGGTGGTTGTTGTCTACCAACCTACTACCACAGGACGGTAGTACCTCCCTGGGTGGTTGTTGTCTACCAACCTACTACCACAGGACGGTAGTACCTCCCTGGGTGGTTGTTGTCTACCAACCTACTACCACAGGACGGTAGTACCTCCCTGGGTGGTTGTTGTCTACCAGCCTACTACCACAGGACGGTAGTACCTCCCTGGGTGGTTGTTGTCTACCAACCTACTACCACAGGACGGTAGTACCTCCCTGGGTGGTTGCTGATATATTTATATCTTAATATATGCACAATGGTTATCAACCTGAGTGGTCCGAGCTCAAGAAGTCGACCACAGGACAGAGGATCGAGCCTCCAGCACTTATTGCACTAAATGGCCCACACGGGTTTAGTGCCTCATGAAATGCCAATTCTTTGTGGGTTTTTTCTGAAAGGGGAAAAAAAACTTTCTCAGATTCAGAAAAATCGAGTTTGAAGACATTCTGTCATCTTGTTCCAGGAAGGGCAGTACCTTGAAGACGATTACAGACAAGAGGCAATAAGCCCGTAGGGGCCACACGATGTATGTGAGGTAAGTAGCCTGCTGAGCAGGCGAAACGTTTCGTCGGTAAATTTACCAAGCTGCTGCACATTGTTGCTAAGTCAGTCAACTGCTACCACGAACACTTCTTGTTCATCCTCTCTCTATCCTGTCCCTCTCCCTGTATCTACTGGCTCTCTCCCACCCTCTCCCTGTATCTACTGGCTCTCTCCCTCCCTCTCCCTGTATCTACTGGCTCTCTCCCTCCCTCTCCCTGTATCTACTGGCTCTCTCCCTCCCTCTCCCTGTATCTACTGGCTCTCTCCCTCCCTCTCCCTGTATCTACTGGCTCTCTCCCTCCCTCTCCCTGTATCTACTGGCTCTCTCCCTCCCTCTCCCTGTATCTACTGGCTCTCTCCCTCCCTCTCCCTGTATCTACTGGCTCTCTCCCTCCCTCTCCCTGTATCTACTGGCTCTCTCCCTCCCTCTCCCTGTATCTACTGGCTCTCTCCCTCCCTCTCCCTGTATCTACTGGCTCTCTCCCTCCCTCTCCCTGTATCTACTGGCTCTCTCCCTCCCTCTCCCTGTATCTACTGGCTCTCTCCCTCCCTCTCCCTGTATCTACTGGCTCTCTCCCTCCCTCTCCCTGTATCTACTGGCTCTCTCCCTCCCTCTCCCTGTATCTACTGGCTCTCTCTCTCCCTCTCCCTGTATCTACTGGCTCTCTCTCTCCCTCTCCCTGTATCTACTGGCTCTCTCTCTCCCTCTCCCTGTATCTACTGGCTCTCTCCCTCCCTCTCCCTGTATCTACTGGCTCTCTCCCTCCCTCTCCCTGTATCTACTGGCTCTCTCCCTCCCTCTCCCTGTATCTACTGGCTCTCTCTCTCCCTCTCCCTGTATCTACTGGCTCTCTCCCTCCCTCTCCCTGTATCTACTGGCTCTCTCCCTCCCTCTCCCTGTATCTACTGGCTCTCTCCCTCCCTCTCCCTGTATCTACTGGCTCTCTCCCTCCCTCTCCCTGTATCTACTGGCTCTCTCTCTCCCTCTCCCTGTATCTACTGGCTCTCTCTCTCCCTCTCCCTGTATCTACTGGCTCTCTCCCACCCTCTCCCTGTATCTACTGGCTCTCTCCCACCCTCTCCCTGTATCTACTGGCTCTCTCCCTCCCTCTCCCTGTATCTACTGGCTCTCTCTCTCCCTCTCCCTGTATCTACTGGCTCTCTCCCACCCTCTCCCTGTATCTACTGGCTCTCTCTCTCCCTCTCCCTGTATCTACTGGCTCTCTCTCTCCCTCTCCCTGGATCTACTGGCTCTCTCCCACCCTCTCCCTGTATCTACTGGCTCTCTCCCACCCTCTCCCTGTATCTACTGGCTCTCTCTCTCCCTCTCCCTGTATCTACTGGCTCTCTCCCTCCCTCTCCCTGTATCTACTGGCTCTCTCCCTCCCTCTCCCTGTATCTACTGGCTCTCTCCCTCCCCCTCCCTGTATCTACTGGCTCTCTCCCTCCCTCTCCCTGTATCTACTGGCTCTCTCCCTCCCTCTCCCTGTATCTACTGGCTCTCTCCCTCCCTCTCCCTGTATCTACTGGCTCTCTCCCTCCCTCTCCCTGTATCTACTGGCTCTCTCTCTCCCTCTCCCTGTATCTACTTACTCTCTCCCACCCTCTCCCTGTATCTACTGGCTCACTCCCTCCCTCTCCCTGTATCTACTGGCTCTCTCCCACCCTCTCCCTGTATCTACTGGTTCTCTCTCTCCCTCTCCCTGTATCTACTGGCTCTCTCTCTCCCTCTCCATGTATCTACTGGCTCTCTCCCACCCTCTCCCTGTATCTACTGGCTCTCTCTCTCCCTCTCCCTGTATCTACTGGCTCTCTCCCACCCTCTCCCTGTATCTACTGGCTCTTTCTCTCCCTCTCCCTGTATCTACTGGCTCTCTCCCACCCTCTCCCTGTATCTACTGGCTCTCTCTCTCCCTCTCCCTGTATCTACTGGCTCTCTCCCACCCTCTCCCTGTATCTACTGGCTCTCTCTCTCCCTCTCCCTGTATCTACTGGCTCTCTCCCACCCTCTCCCTGTATCTACTGGCTCTCTCTCTCCCTCTCCCTGTATCTACTGGCTCTCTCTCTCCCTCTCCCTGTATCTACTGGCTCTCTCCCACCCTCTCCCTGTATCTACTGGCTCTCTCTCTCCCTCTCCCTGTATCTACTGGCTCTCTCCCACCCTCTCCCTGTATCTACTGGCTCTCTCTCTCCCTCTCCCTGTATCTACTGGCTCTCTCCCACCCTCTCCCTGTATCTACTGGCTCTCTCTCTCCCTCTCCCTGTATCTACTGGCTCTCTCCCACCCTCTCCCTGTATCTACTGGCTCTCTCCCTCCCTCTCCCTGTATCTACTGGCTCTCTCCCTCCCTCTTCCTGTATCTACTGGCTCTCTCCCTCCCTCTCCCTGTATGTACTGGCTCTCTCCCACCCTCTCCCTGTATCTACTGGCTCCCTCCCTCCCTCTCCCTGTATCTACTGGCTCTCTCTCTCCCTCTCCCTGTATCTACTGGCTCTCTCCCTCCCTCTCCCTGTATCTACTGGCTCTCTCCTTCCCTCTCCCTGAATCTACTGGCTCTCTCCCTCCCTCTCCGTGTATCTACTGGCTCTCTCCCTCCCTCTCCCTGTATCTACTGGCTCTCTCCCTCCCTCTCCCTGTATCTACTGGCTCTCTCCCTCCCTCTCC
Organism: Cherax quadricarinatus; assembly: GCF_038502225.1. Taxonomy (NCBI): domain Eukaryota; kingdom Metazoa; phylum Arthropoda; class Malacostraca; order Decapoda; family Parastacidae; genus Cherax; species Cherax quadricarinatus. Next base: position 1,250,888 of record NC_091385.1, on the reverse strand, counting down.
CTGTATCTACTGGCTCTCTCCCTCCCTCTCCCTGTATCTACTGGCTCTCTCCCTCCCTCTCCCTGTATCTACTGGCTCTCTCCCTCCCTCTCCCTATATCTACTGGCTCTCTCCCTCCCTCTCCCTGTATCTACTGGCTCTCTCCCTCCCTCTCCCTGTATCTACTGGCTCTCTCCCTCCCTCTCCCTGTATCTACTGGCTCTCTCCCTCCCTCTCCCTGTATCTACTGGCTCTCTCCCTCTCTCTCTCTCTCTATGTATACTGGCTCTCTCCCTCCCTCTCCCTGTATCTACTGGCTTTCTCCCTCCCTCTCCCTGTATCTACTGGCTCTCTCCCTCCCTCTCTCTGTATCTACTGGCTCTCTCCCTCCCTCTCCCTGTATCTACTGGCTCTCTCCCTCCATCTCCCTGTAGCTACTGGCTCTCTCCCTCCCTCTCCCTGTATCTACTGGCTCTCTCCCTCCCTCTCCCTGTATCTACTGGCTCTCTCCCTCCCTCTCCCTGTATCTACTGGCTCTCTCCCTCCCTCTCCCTGTATCTACTGGCTCTCTCCCTCCCTCTCCCTGTATCTACTGGCTCTCTCCCTCCCTCTCCCTGTATCTACTGGCTCTCTCTCTCCCTCTCCCTGTATCTACTGGCTCTCTCCCTCCCTCTCCCTGTATCTACTGGCTCTCTCCCTCTCTCTCCCTATATCTACTGGCTCTCTCCCTCCCTCTCCCTATATCTACTGGCTGTCTCCCTCCCTCTCTCTATATATACTGGCTCTCTCCCTCCCTCTCCCTATATCTACTGGCTCTCTCCCTCCCTCTCTCTATATATACTGGCTCTCTCCCTCCCTCTCCCTGTATCTACTGGCTCTCTCCCTCCCTCTCTCTATATATACTGGCTCTCTCCCTCCCTCTCCCTGTATCTACTGGCTCTCTCCCTCCCTCTCTCTATATATACTGGCTCTCTCCCTCCCTCTCCCTATATCTACTGGCTCTCTCCCTCCCTCTATATATACTGGCTCTCTCCCTCCCTCTCTCTATATATACTGGCTCTCTCCCTCCCTCTCCCTGTATCTACTGGCTCTCTCCCTCCCTCTCTCTATATCTACTGGCTCTCTCCCTCCCTCTCCCTATATCTACTGGCTCTCTCCCTCCCTCTCTCTATATATACTGGCTCTCTCCCTCCCTCTCCCTGTATCTACTGGCTCTCTCCCTCCCTCTTCCTATATCTACTGGCTTTCTCCCTCCCTCTTCCTATATCTACTGGCTCTCTCTCTCCCTCTCCCTATATCTACTGGCTCTCTCCCTCCCTCTCCCTGTATCTACTGGCTTTCTCCCTCCCTCTTCCTATATCTACTGGCTTTCTCCCTCCCTCTCCCTATATCTACTGGCTCTCTCCCTCCCTCTCTCTATATATACTGGCTCTCTCCCTCCCTCTCCCTGTATCTACTGGCTCTCTCCCTCCCTCTCTCTATATATACTGGCTCTCTCTCTCCCTCTCCCTATATCTACTGGCTCTCTCCCTCCCTCTATACATACTGGCTCTCTATATATATACTGGCTCTCTCCCTCCCTCTCTCTGTATCTACTGGCTCTCTCCCTCCCTCTCCCTGTATCTACTGGCTCTCTCCCTCCCTTTCCCTATATCTACTGGCTCTCTCCCTCCCTCTCTCTATATATACTGGCTCTCTCCCTCCCTCTTCCTATATCTACTGGCTCTCTCCCTCCCTCTTCCTATATCTACTGGCTCTCTCCCTCCCTCTTCATATATCTACTGGCTCTCTCCCTCCCTCTCCCTATATCTACTGGCTCTCTCCCTCCCTGTCCCTGTATCTACTGGCTTTCTCCCTCCCTCTTCCTATATCTACTGGCTTTCTCCCTCCCTCTCCCTATATCTACTGGCTCTCTCCCTCCCTCTCTCTATATATACTGGCTCTCTCCCTCCCTCTCCCTGTATCTACTGGCTCTCTCCCTCCCTCTCTCTATATATACTGGCTCTCTCTCTCCCTCTCCCTATATCTACTGGCTCTCTCCCTCCCTCTCTCTATACATACTGGCTCTCTCCCTCTCTATATATATACTGGCTCTCTCCCTCCCTCTCCCTGTATCTACTGGCTCTCTCCCTCTCTCTCTCTACATATACTGGCTCTCTCCCTCCCTCTTCATATATCTACTGGCTCTCTCCCTCCCTCTCCCTATATCTACTGGTTCTCTCCCTCCCTCTCCCTATATCTACTGGCTTTCTGCCTCCCTCTCCCTATATCTACTGGCTTTCTGCCTCCCTCTCCCTATATCTACTGGCTCTCTCCCTCCCTCTTCCTATATCTACTGGCTCTCTCCCTCCCTCTCTCTATATCTACTGGCTCTCTCCCTCCCTCTATATATACTGGCTCTCTCCCTCCCTCTCCCTATATCTACTGACTCTCTGCCTCCCTCTCCCTATATCTACTGGCTTTCTGCCTCCCTCTCCCTATATCTACTGGCTCTCTCCCTCCCTCTTCCTATATCTACTGGCTCTCTCCCTCCCTCTCTCTATATCTACTGGCTCTCTCCCTCCCTCTATATATACTGGCTCTCTCCCTCCCTCTCCCTATATATACTGGCTCTCTCCCTCCGTCTCCCTATATCTACTGGCTCTCTCCCTCCCTCTATATATACTGGCTCTCTCCCTCCCTCTCTCTATATCTACTGGCTCTCTCCTTCCCTCTCTTTATATATACTGGCTCTCTCCCTCCCTCTCCCTATATCTACTGGCTCTCTCCCTCCCTCTCCATATATCTACTGGCTCTCTCCCTCCCTCTCCCTATATCTACTGGCTCTCTCCCTCCCTCTCCCTGTATCTACTGGCTTTCTCCCTCCCTCTTCCTATATCTACTGGCTTTCTCCCTCCCTCTCCCTATATCTACTGGCTCTCTCCCTCCCTCTCTCTATATATACTTGCTCTCTCCCTCCCTCTCTCTATATCTACTGGCTCTCTCCCTCCCTCTCTCTATATATACTGGCTCTCTCCCTCCCTCTCCCTGTATCTACTAGCTCTCTCCCTCCCTCTCCCTATATCTACTAGCTCTCTCCCTCCCTCTCTCTATATCTACTAGCTCTCTCCCTCCCTCTCTCTATATCTGCTGGCTCTCTCCCTCCCTCTCCCTATATCTACTAGCTCTCTCCCTCCCTCTCTCTATATCTACTGGCTCTCTCCCTCCCTCTCTCTATATCTACTGGCTCTCTCCCTCTCTCTCTCTCCATGTATACTGGCTCTCTCCCTCCCTCTCCCTATATCTACTAGCTCTCTCCCTCCCTCTCTCTATATCTACTAGCTCTCTCCCTCCCTCTCTCTATATCTACTGGCTCTCTCCCTCTCTCTCTCTCTATGTATACTGGCTCTCTCCCTCTCTCTATATATACTGGCTCTCTCCCTCCCTCTCCCTATATCTACTGGCTCTCTCCCTCCCTCTCTCTATATCTACTGGCTCTCTCCCTCCCTCTCCCTATATCTACTGGCTCTCTCCCTCCCTCTCTCTATATCTACTGGCTCTCTCCCTCCCTCTAGCTATATCTACTGGCTCTCTCCCTCTCTCTCTCTCTATGTATACTGGCTCTCTCCCTCCCTCTCTCTATATCTACTGGCTCTCTCCCTCTCTCTCTCTCTATGTATACTGGCTCTCTCCCTCTCTCTCTCTCTATGTATACTGGCTCTCTCCTTCCCTCTCTCTATATCTACTGGCTCTCTCCCTCTCTCTCTCTCTATGTATACTGGCTCTCTCCCTCCCTCTCTCTATATCTACTGGCTCTCTCCCTCCCTCTCCCTATATCTACTGGCTCTCTCCCTCCCTCTCCCTATATCTACTGGCTCTCTCCCTCTCTCTCTCTCTATGTATACTGGCTCTCTCCCTCCCTCTCTCTATATCTACTGGCTCTCTCCCTCCCTCTCCCTATATCTACTGGCTCTCTCCCTCTCTCTCTCTCTATGTATACTGGCTCTCTCCCTCCCTCTCCCTATATCTACTGGCTCTCTCCCTCTCTCTCTCTCTATGTATACTGGCTCTCTCCCTCCCTCTCCCTATATCTACTGGCTCTCTCCCTCTCTCTCTCTCTATGTATACTGGCTCTCTCCCTCCCTCTCCCTATATCTACTGGCTCTCTCCCTCTCTCTCTCTCTATGTATACTGGCTCTCTCCCTCTCTCTCTCTCTATGTATACTGGCTCTCTCCTTCCCTCTCTCTATATCTACTGGCTCTCTCCCTCTCTCTCTCTCTATGTATACTGGCTCTCTCCCTCTCTCTCTCTCTATGTATACTGGCTCTCTCCTTCCCTCTCTCTATATCTACTGGCTCTCTCCCTCTCTCTCTCTCTATATCTACTGGCTGTCTCCCTCTCTCTCTCTCTATGTATACTGGCTCTCTCCTTCCCTCTCTCTATATCTACTGGCTCTCTCCCTCTCTCTCTCTCTATGTATACTGGCTCTCTCCCTCTCTCTCTCTCTATGTATACTGGCTCTCTCCTTCCCTCTCTCTATATCTACTGGCTCTCTCCCTCTCTCTCTCTCTATGTATACTGGCTCTCTCCCTCTCTCTCTCTCTATGTATACTGGCTCTTTCCTTCCCTCTCTCTATATCTACTGGCTCTCTCCCTCTCTCTCTCTCTATATCTACTGGCTCTCTCCCTCTCTCTCTCTCTATGTATACTGGCTCTCTCCCTCCCTCTCTCTATATCTACTGGCTCTCTCCCTCTCTCTCTCTCTATGTATACTGGCTCTCTCCCTCCCTCTCCCTATATCTACTAGCTCTCTCCCTCCCTCTCTCTATATCTACTAGCTCTCTCCCTCCCTCTCTCTATATCTACTGGCTCTCTCCCTCTCTCTCTATGTATAATGGCTCTCTCCCTCTCTATATATATACTGGCTCTCTCCCTCCCTCTCCCTATATCTACTGGCTCTCTCCCTCCCTCTCCCTATATATACTGGCTCTCTCCCTCCCTCTCTCTATATCTACTGGCTCTCTCCCTCCCTCTCTCTATATCTACTGGCTCTCTCCCTCGCTCTCCCTATATCTACTGGCTCTCTCCCTCTCTCTCTCTCTATGTATACTGGCTCTCTCCCTCCCTCTCTCTATATCTACTGGCTCTCTCCCTCTCTCTCTCTCTATGTATACTGGCTCTCTCCCTCTCTCTCTCTCTATGTATACTGGCTCTCTCCTTCCCTCTCTCTATATCTACTGGCTCTCTCCCTCTCTCTCTCTCTATGTATACTGGCTCTCTCCCTCCCTCTCTCTATATCTACTGGCTCTCTCCCTCCCTCTCCCTATATCTACTGGCTCTCTCTCTCAGTAGTAGTAACCAGTTACCAGTCTAGTAACCAGTTACCGTAACCGTCCGTTGATTCAACTCATATTGTGCTGAGCTGACACTATTTTCAAAACACCCACTACGGGGTACTGGCCAGACGGCTAGTCAGTGTTACGAGTGGAAGCAAGGAGATAGGTACGGCTGGCGGGCATTCTCCACATAACAGTAATTATACGTATAACAGCCTACGTGAGTATTTCTACCCTAATCCACGTATCGAACTCCCACATGATAAATGGTGTGCAGCGGTGTGGAGCGTGGATTTACGTTTTTAAGGGTAATTCAAGGCGTTTGAAGGCTGTTTGTGTGAGTAGCGCCAGGGTCAAAGGTGAATCTCCAGCCACCAGCTCTACCCTCCGGCACCACCAGCCAAGCCTGACTCCCCTCACAGCTTTCATCCTGCAAGCCTGTTGCAGCCGTTTCAAGCTTCCTGGCTTAGTTCGTGTGCTAATTGCTTCAATCTCCGAGGGGTTGACCCGGATTTTGCAATTAAGCCAGTCAGTAAGCCAGACTGTGGAAGTGAACGCCAGTCAGCCTATCCAGCCTGTCTCCTGTCATCCAACTGCTCCTCCGTGCTTTGTGCATCGTTACACGTCTTCAGTCATCCATTCTCGTGGGGTAAGCCAGTCAGCCAACCAGCTTCTAACCCAGCTGAGAGAGAGAAGTAAGCCACGCAGTAAGAAGTAAGCCAGATTCCTCTGAGGTATTGTTTATATCGCTTTGTGCTTCCTGTTGGATGCTAAGAGTGGTTTTCACCATTCCTGTGGCATAGAGTGGGTTAAACCATCTGTGGGTGAGTGGGGCGCGCGGCAGCCTCACCGTCCCCCCCCCTTACCACTCTCTCCCACCACCCGGGTGCGCGGCAGAAGCATCCACCACCACCACCACCACCACTACCAACCTACCTGTGGTTGTTTGCACCCTTGTACCGGGTCCTAGTACTGTTTTGGCTCACATAATTGGTCAAGAGATTGTAGCTGGTGCCAACGAGATAAAGCCAGTTATGTGAGTTCGCCTAGAAAGCACATTCTTCACGACAACAGTGAATGTGGAGGCGTCATCACCGCGCGGGACACCATACACCCGCCTCCACCAGTACTCACCGTCCCATCTCCTACTCTCGACTTCAGTGATAATTTTCCTGAGACATTTTCTTGCCTTTAAAGACATTTGCGTGTGTGAGACATTTATAGTAAATTGCTTGTGTACTCTAAACCTTGTGTTTTTTCAGTGTAAACGCAGTATTTTTGACTCATTATTTTTTTAGAATATTTTTTTCAGTGTTTTCACTTATCTTATATTTTTTTTTTCTGTGTTTTTTTTTTTTCTTATGCTACTCCTGTCTGTAGTAAGTATTATTGTGTCGTGTACCAGTCAGTCACTCTGTGTGAAGTGATTCATTTTTTTTTATTGTATTGTCATTGTATTTCATGCAGTGCTAATTACCCCAGTATACCAAATTATCAATTTATTTCTATGTGTGTCTTTTTTCGTATGCCAGCAGTGTCTCATTCCTCTAATTTTTCGCAGACTGTGTACCATTATTTTTGCCAGCAAATTTTGTCGTATCCACAGCAGGATTTTGTTGTAAGAATATCTTTTAATGAAGTGTGCCTGCCTCTGTAAGTGTTAACCTACCTGTTTCGTTCCTTTGATTCATATTTTTATATTTCTTGAACAAATTCACTCTTGATGCAATTTCAATTACTTTTAACGTAAAGTGTTTTCTTTACTCTGCTTGAGTAAATTGTTTTGTCTAATTTACAATTAAGAGTTAAAGTGTTCAATCAGTTTATTTTTTTTTTCTTCATATTTTAAATTCATTATTTTACCTGAGTTTTCCCAGTGACACTTTATTACTGCAGTGATTTCTACACTTTATTTGTTGCACTTGTTCTGAAGTGAATTATTTTTGAACTTGTTCTGCAGTGAGTTATTTTCTTTTATTGATATTTTTATAACTTAATTTTTTTTAATTTTGTCTATGCATTCTTAGAAAATACTTAAATTTCCCAGTTAACAATTTAATAATTTTATTTTATACTTTCACATTGATTTAAAAATTTAATTAATTAATTTCTTTATTAGCAAGAGTAAAGACAGCTCATTTTGAATTTAATTCAGTCTCCAGTAATATTTTTACTTGTATATTTCAATGTAAATTTTTTTTTATTTTTGTCAATAGTCCTTTAAATTGAGTTTTCATTCCTCTTGCAGTGTATTTAAATATTATTCTGCAGAATTAGTTGTATATCTTTTCATTTCAATTCTAGAATTTTATATCATTTTTATTGTTCATTATTTTTGCCTTATGTCCTTGAGTAAGTTCCCTGAGATCATGTCCCAGTCACTTTTGAATGTTCACTTAGTGTATCATGCCTGTCAAAGTCAATATGAATCAGTCCACAGTACCAACATTCCCTTACTGACTGAAAGACAATACCTAGCCCTTGAGCAATGTGTTTGTTCTCACAGCTTGTATCTGAGATTTGTTAAAGTGCTGCGAAATGTGAAGTTCAGATTAAGTTCCTATAGATCCGTGAATTACTTATTAACGTAGCCGAGCGGTCAGGCACTAGTATACTGTCACTCCTGTCTGGACTCCAGCCACAATATCATGCACGCAGGATAGTGCTTACTATCCTTGCGATGGCGACTTGTTCAAGTATTCGTTCCTTCCCAGGGGACGCTTTGAGAAGAACTTTACTTGCAACGAGTTATGCCATCTCTTGCTGATGCCACAAGCCGTGCAGAAAGACGTTTCTGTGGTTAGTGTGCTCACTTGAGTGTTGTTGTTGTCCCTTGTGTTTCAGATTGTGATCCCATCCTAGTTGACAGTAATCAGTGCATTGTAAGAAGTTATTTCTCGAGTAACTTCCACGTTGTTAAAGTTTGTAAGTGTAGTTTCTTTATAGCTGATACCTCATGTCACTGTGTGCGACTCAGAATATCAGCATTGTTCACCGTGTTCATTTCTTTCTCCTGTGCTTGCAGTTTGAGATAGTAGATTCGTTCTCCCTTGCTCATATTGCGTGTTATAGCGTTAATTTTCAACCGGGGGGAGTCATCCACTCCACCGAGTTTGTTCATTCCTCCAGTAAGAAAGAACCGATCCCATGTGGTCTGGTGTGATTCGATTCCTGCTCCAGGAAGATCTTATTCTGACTGTGAAGCCACCAGCACCCATCAGTGACTTTCTCATGAACCAAGAATTACTGTATCGAACAGCCGAGTTGGGTACTCCTAGCAGAAGAGTATACCAGTTAGTAATTCCACAGTCACTAGTGAATGTAGCTTTACAGCTAGTTCACGATGTACCAGGTGTTGCACACCCTGGTATGGATCGTTCAGTAAAACAAGCCAGATTAAAATACTTTTGGCCTCGTATGGCAACTGATATTTCTGAGTATGTTAGGAAATGTAGTGTCTGCATGCAACATAAAGGCAATGCTAATGGTCCTAATCCAATCCAAGTGTATCCAACTACTAGCGAACCTTGGGAAAGAGTTGCGCTAGATTTGTTAACTAATTTCCAATGTTCCCTCCAAGGTAACAAACATCTGTGTGTTATGGTAGACCATTTCACCAGATATTGCGAGTTAGTTCCTATTGCAGATAAGACTGCCGAGACAGTAGCTAAAGCGTTTAAAGAACGCATTATCTGCAGGCATACCACTCCTAAGTCCCTAGTAACAGATAATGGAGGTGAATTCTGTAATGAAATTCTTGAAAATTTGTGCACCTTGTACAAGATCTCTAAATCCACCATTGTTCCTCATCATCCTGCCAGCAATGGGTTAGCGGAACGAACCAATAAGAAAGTACTTGATGTCTTGAGAGCCACTATCAACCCCAACAGTGAAACTTGGGATGAAGTTATACCTGATGTGCAGTGTGCTATAAATTCTGCTTACAATGTTTCTATAGGTGACACTCCACATTATGCATTGTACGGTGTAGATAAACGTTTGCCTTATGAGTTGTTATATTCTAATCCGAAACCAAATTACAACCCTGATGATTTCGTAGCAACTCGTACCAGCTTAGCTCAAAGTGTTTTTAGAAGAATCCGTGAAACACTTCATAAATCAACAGCTGAATTTACAAGAGTCGCAAACACTCGATCAAAGCCATCCAAAATCAAAGTAGGTTCGAGAGTTATGCTGACTAATTTTAACAAAACGTCTGCTATGCCAAAGCTTGATCAAAGGTTTGTTGGTCCTTATCGAGTAGTTGAACATATCACTGGAAATAAGTATAAGGTTAGAGAGATTAGTACTGGTCAGTATAAAGAATCGCATTTGGATCATATGAAGTTAGTATGTGATGATAATGATGTTCTAACCCAGACTAATGTGACAGACTCTGACAATCCTCCTGATCCTGTACTCTCTTCCTCTGATACTCAGTCAGATGATCAACCTGAATGTCGTTATTCCCTACGTACACGACAGGTATTGAGAAATCCTCAAGTATCATTTGTAACGCCTACTTCAGATTTGCCTCAAATACAGCATGAGTTAGCCTATGCTACAGAGTTTGATCCTCCCAGAGATGACACCCATTCTGCATATGCCAATCTTACCCTAGCAGAGTTGGGGTTAAATGTAAATAACCTGTATAGATGAATAATTACAGTATCAACTTATCAGTATTCAAGAATTTTTTTTTTGTGTTCATGTTCTCTCCGCATTCTGAGAGTTAACAGTCTAGATTTGCGTGCACCGAATCTGCCTTTCTGTTAAACACTCTTTCTTTGTATATATTCCTTCCTCAGAATCCGTAGATCACACGAATACAGATCGATCGATCAAAATTTTTTTTTATCACTTGTATTCTCAACGTAGAGTTCGTTGTTCAATTGTTGAGTTTTAAGTTGTGCTATCGTATACCTTGTATTGCATTACAGTTTCAGTTACGTAAGCTTTCATTCCATTGTTCTACTTATGTATTTTTAATGTTTAATGTTGTGTACTTTGACATTGTATAGAATCAGCCCAAGCCGTATACCTGCCATCTCTAGTTTGTATTAGTTGTATGTCGAGACGACATACGTTAGCGTCGCCGAGCTCTCAGTAGTAGTAACCAGTTACCAGTCTAGTAACCAGTTACCGTAACCGTCCGTTGATTCAACTCATATTGTGCTGAGCTGACACTATTTTCAAAACACCCACTACGGGGTACTGGCCAGACGGCTAGTCAGTGTTACGAGTGGAAGCAAGGAGATAGGTACGGCTGGCGGGCATTCTCCACATAACAGTAATTATACGTATAACAGCCTACGTGAGTATTTCTACCCTAATCCACGTATCGAACTCCCACGTGATATCTCCCTCCCTCTCCCTATATCTACTGGCTGTCTCCCTCTCTCTCTCTCTATGTATACTGGCTCTCTCCCTCCCTCTCTCTATATCTACTGGCTCTCTCCCTCCCTCTCCCTATATCTACTGGCTCTCTCCCTCTCTCTCTCTCTATGTATACTGGCTCTCTCCCTCCCTCTCCCTATATCTACTGGCTCTCTCCCTCTCTCTCTCTATATGTATACTGGCTCTCTCCCTCCCTCTCCCTATATCTACTGGCTCTCTCCCTCTCTCTCTCTCTATGTATACTGGCTCTCTCCCTCCCTCTCCCTATATCTACTGGCTCTCTCCCTCTCTCTCTCTCTATGTATACTGGCTCTCTCCCTCCCTCTCCCTATATCTACTGGCTCTCTCCCTCTCTCTCTCTCTATGTATACTGGCTCTCTCCCTCTCTCTCTCTCTATGTATACTGGCTCTCTCCTTCCCTCTCTCTATATCTACTGGCTCTCTCCCTCTCTCTCTCTATATATCTACTGGCTCTCTCCCTCTCTCTCTCTCTATGTATACTGGCTCTCTCCTTCCCTCTCTCTATATCTACTGGCTCTCTCCCTCTCTCTCTCTCTATGTATACTGGCTCTCTCCCTCTCTCTCTCTCTATGTATACTGGCTCTCTCCTTCCCTCTCTCTATATCTACTGGCTCTCTCCCTCTCTCTCTCTCTATGTATAATGGCTCTCTCCTTCCCTCTCTCTATATCTACTGGCTCTCTCCCTCTCTCTCTCTCTATGTATACTGGCTCTCTCCCTCTCTCTCTCTCTATGTATACTGGCTCTCTCCTTCCCTCTCTCTATATCTACTGGCTCTCTCCCTCCCTCTCCCTATATCTACTGGCTCTCTCCCTCTCTCTCTCTCTATGTATACTGGCTCTCTCCCTCCCTCTCCCTATATCTACTGGCTCTCTCCCTCTCTCTCTCTCTATGTATACTGGCTCTCTCCCTCCCTCTCCCTATATCTACTGGCTCTCTCCCTCTCTCTCTCTCTATGTATACTGGCTCTCTCCTTCCCTCTCTCTATATCTACTGGCTCTCTCCCTCTCTCTCTCTCTATGTATACTGGCTCTCTCCCTCCCTCTCCCTATATCTACTGGCTCTCTCCCTCTCTCTCTCTCTATGTATACTGGCTCTCTCCCTCTCTCTCTCTCTATGTATACTGGCTCTCTCCCTCCCTCTCTCTATATCTACTGGCTCTCTCCCTCCCTCTCCCTATATCTACTGGCTCTCTCCCTCCCTCTCCCTATATCTACTGGCTCTCTCCCTCTCTCTCTCTCTATGTATACTGGCTCTCTCCCTCTCTCTCTATGTATACTGGCTCTCTCCCTCCCTCTCTCTCTATATACTGGCTCTCTCCCTCTCTCTCTCTCTATATCTACTGGCTCTCTCCCTCTCTCTCTCTATATATATATATATATACTGGCTCTCTCCCTCTCTCTCTATGTATACTGGCTATCTCCCTCCCTCTCTCTATATCTACTAGCTTTCTGCCTCCCTCTCCCTATATCTACTGGCTCTCTCCCTCCCTCTCCCTATATCTACTGGCTCTCTCCCTCTCTCTCTCTATGTATACTGGCTCTCTCCTTCTCTCTATATCTACTGGCTCTCTCCCTCCCTCTCCCTATATCTACTGGCTCTCTCCCTCTCTCTCTCTCTATGTATACTGGCTCTCTCCCTCTCTCTATATCTACTGGCTCTCTCTCTCCCTCTCTCTATATATACTGGCTCTCTCCCTCCCTCTCCCTATATCTACTGGCTTTCTCCCTCCCTCTCTCTATATCTACTGGCTCTCTCCCTCCCTCTCTCTACATATACTGGCTCTCTCCGTCCCTCTTCCTATGTCTACTGGCTCTCTCCCTCCCTCTCCCTATATCTACTGGCTCTCTCCCTCCCTCTCCCTATATCTACTGGCTCTCTCCCTCCCTCTCCCTATATCTACTGGCTCTCTCCCTCCCTCTCCCTACATCTACTGGCTCTCTCCCTATATATACTGGCTCTCTCCCTCTCGTTTGACTTGTAAATGGCCCAAATCGGACCGAAACGTCGTTAGCCTCCCCTATATACGGGTTGTGTTCTGTATTCCTCTTGAAGGTTAAATCAAGGTCAAGGTGCGGCAGATACCAGCATGTGTTACCCATATGCTGGACTGAACACACCGACTCAAGGTTGAGGGACTGATTACCTCATTCTCCTCCTGTTCTTCAAGTTTCTCCTACGTATGGACTGATGAAGCCCCTGTGTGGCGAAACGTTTCCTCAATAAAGATACCCAAGAGTTGCACATGTTTCTAATTTATCATCAACATGTTACCCACGTGTACATCTCGCCTTCACGAACAGTCACAATGTACACGTTTTCCAGTTGTAAGTATGAGAGCCAGTAGTCACATGAGGCACTCTGTGGCCTGGTGCCAGACCAGGCCTGATGGTCGATAGTGTGATCTATAAGGCCGCCAACCAACGTAGGCACCACAGCCAGGCTAATCAGGAACTAAGTCGTACTTATTTTCTTTCTGAAGACAGCTAAGAAGCTGTAATTTCCCGTATGTGAAAGAGGAGAGTGATGAAGAGTCTTGGTCCCTTTGCATTGGTGTCTTAGTGTGTTTAATAGAGTTGTTTTATTTGTTGGGTTAAATACGAATATATCTCCTACACAGAGTGGAACGTGGCTATTGAGGAAACGTTTCGCCACACAGTGGCTTCATCAGTCCATACAACGGAGAAACGTGAAGAACAAGAGGAGAATGAGGTAATCAGTCCCTCAACCTTGAGTCGATGTGTCAGTCATCAATCTTGAATAGAATACCATCAATCTTGAGTAGAATACGGCATAAGTGCGGTCGTAGACAGGAAGTAGGTCTTATGCAAAGGTGGTGTCCGTGTGGATGGTCGTGCCCAAGGGCTAGGCAAGAGGTGCAGCAGTCGTAGGTGGTGTCACATTTGCCCAATGTGGAAGTAGGTCGTGCCCAAGGGCTAGGCAAGCGAAGAATTCCCAAGTATTAAGATCCCAAGAACGGTTCTCGTGTCTGACAGAAGTGTAGATGAATGGTTCAGAGAACCGACACGTTAATGAATTAGACACATGTGCAACTCTTGGGTATCTTTATTGAGGAAACGTTTCGCCACACAGTGGCTTCATCAGTCCATACGTAGGAGAAACTTGAAGAACAGGAGGAGAATGAGGTAATCAGTCCCTCAACCTTGAGTCGATGTGGTCAATTACTTAGGCACGACCTACTTCCACATTGAACAAATGTGACACCACCTACGACTGCTGCACCTCTCCTACCTACGGTTTATAAGCTGCTTCTCCGCACTTATGCCGTATTCTATTCAAGATTGATGGACTGACCACATCGACTCAAGGTTGAGGGACTGATTACCTCATACTCCTCCTGTTCTTCAAGATTCTCCTTTGTATGGACTGATGAAGCCACTGTGTGGCGAAACGTTTCCTCAATATACCCAAGAGTTGCACATGTGTCTAATTTATCAAATAAAGCAGTACACAGGGTGAAACATGGCTATATAAAGCAGTACACATGGCGAAATATGGCTAGATAAAACAGTACACAGGGCGAAACATGGCTAGATAAAGCAGTACACATGGCGAAACATGGCTAAAGCAGTACATAAAGTGAAACATGGCTAAATAAAGCTGTACACAGGGCGAAACATGGCTAGATAAAGCAGTACACAGAGCGAAATATGGCTAGATAAAGCAGTACACAGGGCGAAACATGGCTAGATAAAGCAGTACACAGGGCGAAACGCTGCCCCAAGTCTTCACTATTGATCTATTTAGCCAAGAATATTTTACATTGATGAGAAGCGCTAAAACCGCCGGGGTCCTACATCGCTTGAGTTGGAGAAAAACAGATTCAGTAATTAGGAATAAGTAATTACCTATGAACTGTTCGAAACTCAGTAATTAGTTCCAAAATATAATACATCATGTCTAGTCAGAGTTAGATAAGATAAGGTAAGATTTCGTTCGGATTTTTAACCCTGGAGGGTTAGCCACCCAGGATAACCCAAGAAAGTCAGTGCGTCATCGAGGACTGTCTAACTTATTTCCATTGGGGTCCTTAATCTTGTCCCCCAGGATGCGACCCACACCAGTCGACTAACACCCAGGTACCTATTTGCTGCTAGGTGAACAGGACAATAGGTGTAAGGAAACGTGTCGAAATGTTTCCACCCGCCGGGAATCGAACCCGGGCCCTCCGTGTGTGAAGCGGGAGCTTTAGCCACCAGGCCACCGGGTCTACAGTCCTTTCTCTTCCTTCTCATCTTCAATCTTCTCATAATTCTATCCATACGTCTCTTCCTATCCCTTCCACCATTTATTCTTCGTTCCCTATTTAATCTGTCTATCTCTGTTTTATATATTGCTGCTCTCTATTCTGGTCCGGTTTCTCAATTTGTCGTTTTTCACCACTTTCTTCGGCTCTTTCTTTCTCTATACTTTCCCCCCTTTCTCTAGTGACTCCCGATGCTTCCTACCAGCTGTGTTGACCTCGGTTGGTTATATTCTCACGCCGCTACAGGGGTCAGAGGTCACAGCAGCGTCAAGGCACAGGAGTCTAGGAAGGAATGATTTCATCTCAGCTCTATTTCCTTGTGAGCTGTTTTGTACACACCATGCAAGGTTATGGGGACACTCGTAGCGTTTTTTCCTGTTTAAGTGGGAGTGGAAGAGGGTGGGTGGGTGGGCTGGTGGGTGGGAGGGTGGGTAACTGGGTGAGTGGGAGGGTGGGTAAGTGGGTGGGCGGTAGTGGATTTAGTATCGTTTAATACGATTTTTTCCTGATGTCTACATTCACTCACTCACTCACACACACACACACACACACACACACACACACACACACACACACACACACACACACACACACACACTCACTCTCGAAGGTTTCTTACCAAGGTAGGATGACCCATAAAAGGAAACAATCCCCCCATCATTCATTCAGTAGCCGTCTTACCAGCTACTGAATACTCACCCATCCTTCAGAGTGCAGGTACTGTACTTCCCACTTCCAAAACTGTAACGTCCTCACCCATCCTTCAGAGTACAGGTACTGTACTTCCCACTTCCAAAATTGTAACGTCCTCACCCATCCTTCAGAGTACAGGTACTGTACTTCCCACTTCCAAAACTGTAACGTCCTCACCCATCCTTCAGAGTACAGGTACTGTACTTCCCACTTCCAAAACTGTAACGTCCTCACCCATCCTTCAGAGTACAGGTACTGTACTTCCCACTTCCAAAACTGTAACGTCCTCACTCATCCATCAGAGTACAGGTACTGTACTTCCCACCTCCAGAACTGTAACATCCTCACCCATTCTTCAGAGTGCAGGTCTCAGTAGTACCAGTACCAGTAACCAGTTACCAGTGTCATCAGTAGTGACTCATTACCAACTGTCTGTGTGAATCACTTGTTATTCACTGTTACAGCTAACCTTAGCATGTTTTGAACCCGCTCACCCCTAGGAACCATCTCGTGAGTCAGTCGAAAAGACAGGGAGCAGAGAGGCAGGTCAGGCTTGGCGCTTCCCATATATTAAGTTTTAATTATACTCCATTACTGCCTATGTGAGTATCCTTACCCAATCCACGTTACCGAACCCAACGGGACAATTGGTGACAGGTTAAATAGAGGTGAGGTACAGCTCTTCACCCAATGTGTGAGTGGTAGAAAGGTGAACACCACAGATAGTCTAGTGGTGGGTGGTGTTGGGAGCAGCCTGACTCAACTCTCGGGCACTCAATCCTCAAGTATCATTTGTAACTACCCACTCAGATCTACCTCAACCATGGAATGAGTTAGCCAGTGCAACAGAGTTTGATCCTCCCAGAGATGACACCCATTCTGCATATGTCAATCTCACCCTAACAGAGTTGGGGTTAAATGTAAATAACCTGTATAGATGAATAATATAGTTTATATTGTATTTCTACTGTCTGCTACAATATCAACTTATTAATATTAAAAAAAAAAAATTTTGTTCACATTCTCTCCGAATTCTGAGATTTAACAGTCCAGATTTGAGTGCACCAAGTCTGCCTCTCTGTTAAACATTTCTTTCTTTGTATACATCCTTCCTTAGAATCCGTATTATTATTATTATTATAATCAAGGGGGAAGCACTAAACCCGTAGGATTATACAGCGCCTATGGGGGGATGGAAGGCATTCAGGCTTAATTCAGGGAACTGGAGCACAGATCCAATTCCCTAGATCAAGAGCCCCTCACCAGCGTCAAGGAGCCTTCCTTGAGGGGCTTAGAATCCGTAGATTACATAAATACAGATCGATCGATCGAAATTTAACATTTCTACTGTGTAATCCCAATGTTGAGTCTCACTCTATGAGTTGTGCTATATCATACCTTGTAATGAATTACAGCAAGTTATGTTAGCTTCCATTCCGATATTTTCCTTGTGTTATGTTCAAATGTTGTGTACTTTGACATTGTATAGAATCAGACCAAGCCGTACGCCTGCCGTCCCTAGTCTGTATTAGCTGTATGTCGGGACGACACACGTTAGCGTCGCCGAGCTCTCAGTAGTACCAGTACTAGTTACCAGTTACCAGTGTCATCAGTAGTGACTACCAACTGTCTGTGTGAATCACTTGTTATTCACTGTTACAGCTAACCTTAGCATGTTTTGAACCCGCTCACCCCTAGGAACCATCTTGTGAGTCAGTCGAAAGGATAGGGAGCAGAGAGGCAGGTCAGGCTTGGCGCTTCCCATATATTCCGTTTTAATTATACTCAATTATTGCCTATATGAGTATCCTTACCCAATCCACATTACCGAACCCAACGGGACACAGGTACTGTACTTCCCACCGCGAGAACTGTAACATCCTCACCCATCCTTCAGAGTGCAGACACTGTACTTCCCGCCTCTATGAATCGACCCCTGCAACAACAATTAGGTGAGTATACGCAATTAGTAAAGTTGGTACTTATTAGGTTTAAAACCTATCGACTACGCTATGTTCATTAAGGTTGCATGTCATTGTGCACCACCAGTCGTTGGACCTACAGTAAACTCTGTGTATATACACTGATATATATCTCAATGTATATACACTGATATATACATCTCTCAATGTATATACACTGATATATACATCTCTCAATGTATATACACTGATATATACATCTCTCAATGTATATACACTGATATATACATCTCTCAATGTATATACACTGATATATACATCTCTCAATGTATATACACAGCTTTACACCTCTGTACAAATAAGTAAGCTTTTAAGTGTATATAAACAGATATACATCGCGGTGTATATACGCAAACCAATGAGAGAGGAAATCCCAAAAAACAACGAAAATTGATAGTCTGTATTTCCAGCTGAGGTCCACTTCAGCCGGTATTCTGCTGAAGAGGACCTCAGCTGGAGGTCAAAATACACAAACAACTATTCTTCACTTTTGTCTCCCGTGGGATTTCCTGTCATTGATCGCCGTTCTTGACACTTTGCTGCACCAACACATATATACCTTTTGATGTGTATATACCCAAGATCGTTATACCTATTAATACATTTACTCTTGTAGTAAGAAGTAAAGAAGATTGGGATTTCCAGCACTAGATCTGCTTTTTATTCGAATAAGTTTATGACATCACCTCTAATACCTGCCACTGAGGATATAATTCTGTTAGCCCATTACTAACACACTCACGTACACAATATATCGCGAGTCGTAGAACAGACTAAACAGTGGCCATGGAGGACACGAGTGATAAGTTAGCTTTATTTATTGGGAAGTGCTAAGCTTGTAGGGGGCCAAGCAGTGCCTGGGGTAAGGGAGGTAATCAGGTTTGATCCCTGGATCAAGTAGTAGGATCAAGGGACCTTCTTAAAGGAGCGGTGACATCAGCATCAAGGCTTGTTCACGGGTACCGGGAAGGAACGAATGTTCTGTGTGTTTGTGGGAGTGATTCAGTCGACCTTGCCTGGAGCTTCTCTCTTCTCACGGTCACCTGGGTGATCCTTCAGCTGGGTGACGGGACCCTTGACTCACCCAGCTTCTTCGCCAAGGTCCAGGCTGTTGGGGGTGTGGATAAGACTGTAGGAATCCACTGGGGGTGTAGATAAGGCTGTAGGAACCCACTTGTGGTGTGTATAAGGCTGTAAGAACCCCACCTGGGGTGTGAATAAGGCTGTGGGAACCCATTAGGGGTGTGAATAACGTTGTGGGAACCCACTGGGGGTGTGGATAAGACTCTGGGAACCCGCTGGGGGTGTGGATAAGGCGGTGGGAAGTATGCAAGGCTGATGGGGCCCTACACAAAACACATTCTGTGTATATCTGTTTATATACACAGATATACCTTTGTGTATATACACTGGATTAATAGTGAGGCTTACCCCTTCAGAGACTTACGATTGTATTATGACGTTCTCAGTGTGTATGCACAAAAATACACACCTCCCAGTATATATACACCGAGATATACACAGCTAACAGGCTTCCAATACCCAGGTAACAGCGTGTGAGGTAATCGTGAAGACTCACCACCTCGTGTGTGCTGGGTTATAGACATCCACTCAATCACACTTAATCATGACGCGTTCAAAACGTGCGTTTCAAACACCATGGGATGCTCATCCTGCCTAAGATAAAATCATGCCGTTTATTTCATTACAGAAGGGTACTTGTTCTGTTTTGGCTGCACTGCCCAGGATGCCACCCACACAGTCAGCTAACTCCAAGGTACCTATTTACTGTTAGATCAACAGGAGAATCAAGCCTCGCCCTACCCAAGAAGCCACCCACAACAGTTTACTAACTCCTAGTTACCTATTTACTGTTAGGTCAACAGGAGAAACAAGCCTCGCCCTAACCAAGAAGCCACCCACAACAGTTTACTAACTCCTAGGTACCTATTTACTGTTAGGTAAACAGGAGCAACAGGTCTCGCCCTGGCCAGGATGCCACCAACAACAGTCAACCCCAAGGTAACTATTTACTGTTCGAGTAACAGGGACAACAGATGGGAGGATCAATGATCCGTCAGTGTGGTGGATCAGTGATCCACTACTGTGGTGGGAGAATCAGTGGATCATTGATCCTCGTACCACTACTGTGGTACTAGGATCACTGATCCACTAGTGTGGTTGGAGGATCAGTGATAAACTACTGTGGAGGGAGGATCAGTGATCCACTACTGTGGTGGGAGGATCAGTGATACACTATTGTGGTGGATCAGTGATCCACTACTTTGGTGGGAAGATCAGTGATCCACTACTGTGGTGGGAGTATCAGTGATCCACTACTATGGCGGGAAGATCAGTGATCAACTACCATGGTTGGTGGATCAGTGATCCACTACTGTGATGGGACGACCAGTGATCCTCTACTGTGGTGGATCAGTGATTCACTACTGTTGTGGGGTCAGTGATCCACTGTGGATCAGTGATCCACTGTTGTAGGAGGATCAGTGATCCACTGTGCTTGATCAGTAACCCACTACTGTAATGGGAGGATTAGTGATCCACTATGGTGGATCAGTGATCCACTACTATGGTGAGAACAGCGATCCATTACTGTGGTGGGAGTATCAGTAATCCACTACTGTGGTAGGAGGATCAGTGATCCTCTATTTTGGTGGATCAGTGATCCTCTATTGTGGTGGGAGGATCAGTGATCCACTACTGTGGTGGGAGGATCAGTCATCCACTACTGTGGTGGGAGGATCAGTTATCCACTACTGTGGAGGATCAGTGATCCACTACTGTGGTAGGAGGATCAGTGATCCTCTATTGTGGTGAAATGATCAGTGATCAAATACTATGAATCAGTGATCCACTAGTGTGTGGGGTCAGTGATCCATTGTGGTGGATCAGTGATCCACTACTGTGGTGGGATCAGTGATCCACTGTGGTGGGAGGATAAGTGATCCACTACTGTGGTGGGAGGACTAGTGATCCACTAGTGAGATGGGAGGATCAGTGATAAACTACTGTGGTGGGAGGATCACTGATCCACTACTGTGGATCAGTGATAAACTACTGTGGTGGATCAGCGATCTACTACTGTGATGGATCAGTGATCCACTACTGTGGTGGGAGGATCAGTGATCCACTACCATGGTGGGAGGATTAGTGATCCACTGTACTGGATCAGTGATCCACTGTACTGATCAGTAATCCCCTACTGTAATGGGAGGATTAGTGATCCACTGTGGTGAATCAGTGATCCACTACCGTGGTAGGAGGACCGGTGATCCCCTATGGTGGGAGGATCAGTGATCCACTACTGTGGTGGGAGTATCAGTAATCCACTATTGTGTTGGATCAGTAATCCTCTATTGTGGTTGGAGGATCAGTGATCTACTACTGTGGAGGGAGGATCAGTGATCCACTACTGTGGTGGATTAGTGATCCACTACGGTAGTGGATCAGTGCTCCACTGGTGTGGTGGGACGATCAGTGATCCACTACTATTGTAGGAAGATCAGTGATCCACTACTGTGATGGGGGGATCAGTGATCCTCTACTGTGGTGGAAGGATCAGTGATCCACGGTGCTGCATCAGTAATGCACTACTGTGGTAGGCGGATTAGCGACCCACTGTGGTGGATCAGTGATCCACTACTGTGGTAGGAGGATCAGTGATCCACTACTGTGGTGGGAGGATCAGTTATCCACTACTGTGGTGGGAGGATCAGTTATCCACTACTATGGATCAGTGATAAACTACTGTGGTGGATCAGCGATTTACTACTGTGATGGATCAGTGATCCACTACTGTGGTGGGACGATTAGTGATCCACTACCATGGTGGGAGGATCAGTGATCCAATGTACTGGATCAGTGATCCACTATACTGATCAATAATCCACTACTGTGCTGGGAGGATTAGTGATCCACTGTGGTGAATCAGTGATCCACTACCGTGGTAGGAGGACCGGTGATCCACCACTATGGTGGGAGGATCAGTGATCCACTACTGTGTTGGGACGATCAGTAATCCTCTATTGTGGTTGGAGGATCAGTGATCCACTACTGTGGAGGATCAGTGATCCACTACTGTGGTGGATCAGTGATCCACTACGGTAGTGGGTCAGTGATCCACTGGTGTGGTGGGGCGATCAGTGATCCACTACTATTGTGGGAAGATCAGTGATCCACTACTGTGATGGGAGGATCAGTGATCCTCTACTGAGGTGGAAGGATCAGTGATCCACGGTGCTGCATCAGTAATGCACTACTGTGGTGGGCGGATTAGTGACCCACTGTTGAGGATCAGTGATCCACTACTGTGGGAGGAGGATCAGTGATCCACTACTGTGGTGGGGGGATCAGTTATTCACTACTGTGGTGGGAGGATCAGTTATCCACTACTGTGGTGGGAGGATCAGTGATCCACTACTGTGGTGGGAGGATCAGTGATCCACTACTGTTGTGGGAAGATCAGTGATCCACTGTGGTGGGAGGATCAGTGATCCACTACTGTGGTGGGATCAGTGATCCACTACTGTGGTGGGACGATCAGTGATCCACTAGTCGTGGATCAGTGATCCTCTACTGTGGTGGGAGGATCAGTGATCCACTTCATTGGTGGGACGATCAGTGATCCATTACTGTGGTGGGAGGATCAGTGATCCACTAGTGTGTTGGGAGTATCAGTAACCCACTACTGTGGTGCGAGGATCAGTGATCCACTACTGTGGCGGGAGGATCAGTGATCCACTACTATGGTGGGAAGATCAGTGATTCACTACTGTGGTGGATCAGTGATAAACTACTGTGGTGTGAGGATCAGTGATCCACTATGGTGGGAAGATCAGTGATCTACTACTGTGGTGTGAGGATCAGTGAACCACTACTGTGATGGGAGAATCAGTGATCCACTGTACTGTATCAGTAATCCACTACTGTGGTGGGAGGATTAGTGATCCATTATGGTGGATCAGTGATCCTCTACTGTGGTGGTAGGATCAGTGATCCACTACTGTGGTGGGAGGATCAGTGATCCACTACTGTTTTGGGAGGATCAGTGATCCACTATTGTTTTGGGAGAATCAGTGATCAACGGTTGTGGATCAGTGATCCTCTACTGTAGTTTGAGGATCAGTTATCCACTACTGTGTTGGGAGGATCAGTGATCCTCTACTGTGGTGAAAGGATCAATGATCCACTATGGTGGGAGGATCGGTGATTCACTACTGTGGTGCGAGGATCAGTTATCCACTAATGTAGTGGGAGGATCAATGATCCACTACTGTGGTGGGAGGATCAATGATCTGTGGATCAGTGATCCACTACTGTGGTGGGACAATCAGTGATCCACTACTGTGGTGGGAGGATCAGTGATCCACTACTATGGTGGGAAGATCAGTGATCCACTACTGTGGTGAGAGGATCAGTGATCCACTACTGTGATGGGAGGATCAGTGATCCTCTACTGTGGCGGAAGGATCAGTGATCCACTGTGGTGGGAGAATCAGTGATCCACTACTGTTGTGGGGTCAATGATCCACTGTGGTGGATCAGTGATCCAGTACTGTGGTGGGAAGATCAGTGATCCACTACTATGATCAGTGATCCACTATTATCAGTGTGGTGGAACTGTGGTGGATCAGTGATCCAGTACTGTGGTGGGAAGATCAGTGATCCACTACTGTGGTGGAAGGACCAGTGATTCACTGTACTGGATCAGTAATCCACTACTGTGGCGAGGGGATTAGTGATCCACTGTGGTGGATCAGTGATCCACTACTGTGGTAGAAGGATCAGTGATCCTTTACTGTGGTGAGAGGATCAGTGATCCACTACTGTTGTGGGAGGATCAGTGATCTACTAATGTGGTGGGAAGATCAGTGATCAACTACTGTGGTGGGAGGATCAGAGATCCACTGGTGTGGTGGATCAGTGATCCACTTCTGTGGTGGATCAGTGATCCACTACTGTGGTGGGACGATCAATGATCCACTACTGTGGTCGGAGGATCACTGATCCACTACTATCGTGGGAAGATCAGTGATCGATTAGTGGTGGAAGGATCAGTGATCCACTACTGTGATGGAAGGATCAGTGATCCTCTACTGAGGTGGAAGGATCAGTGATCCACTGTGAATCAGCGATCCACTACTGTTGTGGGAGGATCAATGATCCACTATCCTGGATCAGTAATCCACTATGATGGGAGGATCAGTGATCCTCTACTGTGGTGGGAGGATCAGTGATCCACTACTATGGTGGGAAGATCAGTGATCCACTACTGTGGTGAGAGGATCAGTGATCCACTACTGTGATGGGAGGATCAGTGATCCTCTACTGTGGCGGAAGGATCAGTGATCCACTGTGGTGGGAGAATCAGTGATCCACTACTGTTGTGGGGTCAGTGATCCACTGTGGTGGATCAGTGATCCAGTACTGTGGTGGGAAGATCAGTGATCCAGTACTGTGGTAGAAGGATCAGTGATCCACTACTATGGTGGGAGGATCAGTGATCCACTACTATGGTGGGAGGATCAGTGATCCACTACTGTGGGAGGATCAGTGATCCAATACTGTGATGGGATTATCAGTAATCCACTACTGTTGTGGGAGGATCAGTGATCCACTGTACTAGATCAGTAATCCACTACTGTGGCGAGGGGATTAGTGATCCACTGTGGTGGATCAGTGATCCACTACTGTGGTAAAAGGATCAGTGATCCTCTACTGTGGTGAGAGGATCAGTGATCCACTACTGTTGTGGGAGGATCAGTGATCTACTAATATGGTGGGAAGATCAGTGATCAACTACTGTTTTGGGAGGATCAGAGATCCACTGCTGTGGTGGGAGGATCAGTGATCCACTTCTGTGGTGGATCAGTGATCCACTACTGTGGTGAGAGGATCAGTGATCCACTACTGTTGTGGGAGGATCAGTGATCTACTAATGTGGTGGGAAGATCAGTGATCAACTACTGTGGTGGGAGGATCAGAGATCCACTGCTGTGGTGGGAGGATCAGTGATCCACTACTGTGGTGGGACGATCAATGATCCACTACTGTGGTCGGAGGATCACTGGTCCACTACTATCGTGGGAAGATCAGTGATCGATTAGTGGTGGGAGGATCAGTGATCCACTACTGTGATGGAAGGATCAGTGATCCTCTACTGAGGTGCAAGGATCAGTGATCCACTACTGTGGTTGGGTCAGTGATCCACTGTGAATCAGCGATCCACTACTGTTGTGGGAGGATCAATGATCCACTATACTGGATCAGTAATCTACTATGATGGGAGGATCAGTGATCCTCTACTGTGGTGGGAGGATCAGTGATCCTCTACTGTGGTGGATCAGTGATCCACTAGTGTTGTGGGAGGATCAGTGATCCTCTATGGTGGGAGAATCAGTTATCCACTACTGTGGTGGGAGGATCAGTGATCCACTACTGTGGTGTGATCAATGAACCACTGTGATAGGAGGATCAATGATCCACTACTGTAGTCTGAGAATCTATGATCCACTGTGGTAGGAGGATCAATGACCCACTAGTGTGGTGGGAGGATCAGTGATCCACTACTGTGGTGGGAGAATCAGTGATCCACTACTGTGGTAGGAGGATCAGTAACCAACTAGTGGTTGATCAGTGATCCACTACTGTGGTGGGAGGATCAGTGATCCACTATTGTGGTGGGAGGATCAGCGATGAACTACTGTGGTGGGAGGATCAGTGATCCACTACTCTGGTGTGAGGATCACAGATCCACTACTTTGGTGGGAGGATCAGTGATCCACTACTGTGGTGGGACGATCAGTGATCCACTACTGTTGTGGATCAATGATCCCCTACTGTGGGGGGAGGATCATTGATCCACTACTGTGGTGGATCAGTGATCCACTGTGATGGGAAGATCAGTGATCCTCTACTGTGGTGGAAGGATCAGTGATCCACTACTGTTGTGGGATCAGTGATCCAATGTGGTGGATCAGTGATCCAGTACTGTGGCGGGAAGATCAGTGATTCACTACTGTGGTGGGAGGATCAGTGACCCACTGTAATGGATAAGTAATCCACTACTGTGGCGAGGGGATAAGTGATCCACTGTTTTGGATCAGTGATCCACTGTGGTAGAAGGATCAGTGATCCTCTACTGTGGTGAGAGGATCAGTGATCCACTAATGTGGTGGGAAGATAAGTGATCAACTACTGTGGTGGGAGGATCAGAGATCCACTGCTGTGGTGGGAGGATCAGTGATCCACTACTGTGGTGGATCAGTGATCCACTACTGTGGTGGGACGATCAATGATCCACTACTGTGGTGGGAGGATCACTGATCCACAACTATCGTGGGAAGATCAGTGATCGATTACTGTGGTGGGAGGATCAGTGATCCACTACTGTGATGGATGGATCAGTGATCCTCTGAGGTGGAAGGATCAGTGATCCACTACTGTGGTAGGGTCAGTGATCCACTGTGAATCAGTGATCCACTACTGTTGTGGGAGGATCAATGATCCACTATACTGGATCAGTAATCTACTATGATAGAAGGATCAGTGATCCTCTACTGTGGTGGGAGGATCAGTGATCCTCTACTGTGGTGGGAGGATCAGTAATCCTCTACTGTGGTGGATCAGTGATCCACTAGTGTGGTGGGAGGATCAGTGATCCTCTATGGTGGGAGAATCAGTTATCCACTACTGTGGTGGGAGGATCAGTGATCCACTACTGTGGTGTGATCAGTGATCCACTGTGGTAGGAGGATCAATGATCCACTACTGTAGTGGGGGAATGTGTGATCTACTACTGTGGTAGGAGGATCAATGATCCACTAGTGTGGTGGGAGGATCAGTGATCCACTGCTGTGGTGGGAGAATCAGTGATCCACTACTGTGGTAGGAGGATCAATAACCCACTAGTGGTTGATCAGTGATCCACTACTGTGGTGGGAGGATCAGTGATCCACTATTGTGGTGGGAGGATCAGCGATGAACTACTGTGGTGGGAGGATCTGTGATCCACTACTGTGGTGTGAGGGTCAGAGATCCATTACTTTGGTGGGAGGATCAGTGATCCACTACTGTTTTGGGAGGATCTGTGATTCACTACTGTTGTGGGAGGATCAATGATCCCCTACCGTGGTGGATCATTGATCCATTACTGTGGTGGATCAGTGATCCACTACTGTGGTGGGACGATCAGTGATCCGCTACTGTGGTGGATCAGTGATCCACTACTGTGATGGGAGGATCAGTGATCCTCTACTATGGTGGGAGGATCAGTGATACACAACTATTGTGGGGTCAGTAATCCACTGTTGTGGATCAGTAATCCACTGTGCTGGGAGGATCAGTGATAGACTACTGTGGTAGGAGGATCAGTGATCCACTGTACTGGATCAGTAATCCACTGTGGGAGGATTAGTGATCCACTGTGGTGGATCAGTGATCCACTACTGTGCTAGGATCAGTGATCCACTACTGTGGTGGATCAGTGAACCACTACTGTGGTGGGAGGATCAGTGATCCACTACTGCAGTGGGAGCAACAGTGATCCACTACTGCAGTGGGAGCATCAGTGATCCATTACTGCAGTGGGAGCATCAGTGATCCACTAGTGTGGTGGGAGGATCAGTGATCCACTAGTGCAGTGGGAGTATCAGTGATGCACTACTGTGGTGGATCAGTTATCCACTACTGTGGTGGGAGGATCAGTGATCCACTACTGCAGTGGGAGCAACAGTGATCCACTACTGCAGTGGGAGCATCAGTGATCCACTACTGCAGTGGGAGTATCAGTGATCCACTAGTGTGGTGGGAGTATCAGTGATCCACTACTGCAGTGGGAGTATCAGTGATCCACTACTGTGGTGGATCAGTTATCCACTACTGTGGTGGGAGGATCAGTGATTTACTACTGCAGTGGGAGCATCAGTGATCCACTACTGCAGTGGGAATATCAGTGATCCACTAGTGTGGTGGGAGTATCAGTGATCCACTAGTGTGGTGGGAGTATCAGGAATCCACTACTGTGGTGGGAGGATCAGTGGTCCACTGTGGTGGGAGCAACAGTGATCCACTACTGCAGTGGGAGCATCAGTGATCCACTACTGCAGTGGGAGCATCAGTGATCCACTACTGCAGTGGGAGCATCAGTGATCCACTACTGCAGTGGGAGCATCAGTGATCCACTACTGCAGTGGGAGCATCAGTGATCCACTACTGTGTCTTGGTTCAACTTGGCTCTGGACTCGATGTCAATTGAGGCTCTCCAGTGCTCTTCAAGTTCTTTCTCTAACGAGAACATCAACAATCTCTCTACTTAAGTCACTCATTCTCTCTCTCTCTCTCTCTCTCTCTCTCTCTCTCTCTCTCTCTCTCTCTCTCATTTAGATAATCACTGTAAATCTTTTAATCTATACCCAAGTAGATAGATCTTAGCATATAGCCTCAAAGTACATTTCCAAGGCCTCTGCTGTCTGTCTCTCCCATGTAATCTCTCTCTCCCTCTTTCTCTTTTCCTTCTCTCCCTCACACATTCTTCTGTGTTTCTCTCTGGTATTTTCACTCACGGGATCGGTGTCTTCTTCCCTCCACTTGTTGTGATGGAGCCTCGCCATGAGAAGGCAACTATTTTTTCTGTTGTCTTCTAGTCATGGTGTGAATTGTTCTCTCTTTTTTCGTTTTTATTCTTGCGTCTGTCTGTCTATCTGTTTAGTTTCACCCTTACGCCCTCCCTCCCTTTCCATCCCTCTCCCACTCCCAGTCAGAGATGCAGATTATATACAAAGGCCACATGACCCAAGAAACAGGATTGAAATCAGGAGAATCAGGTGTAAGAACGGAATAAGGAATTAGGTCATGTTTACGTACAAGGGATTCAGGGCAAGTGAACTTGTAGAGTCAGGTTTCCACTGGCCTCTTAAGGTGTTGAAATTGCTTCGAGGTGCATAGCAATCTATATTAATTTGCTTTGTGCAATGTCACCTCCAAAAGTAATCTATTTAAATATTGGACAAAAGCGGTAGGATAGAAATTATGGACCTGAGGTTTTAACAAGGCCATTGTATATTGTAGACACGTTTCACCCACCGCTGCTTCTTTAGGGGAATACAGGTGAATATGTCGCCGAAAACAGTAGTTGTAATTTTTAAGGTGATCAGTCCCTCAGACGTTTTAGGTGGTGGTCAGTCCTTCAGTCTTGGTAGGTGGTGGTCAGTCCCTCAACCACTGAAGATACCCAAGTGTTGTACCTGTGTCTTAGTCATCAACTTCTCGGCGGGTATGGTGGACCATCGGTGACATATCCAATACACGCTTCCGAAACACGCGCGGATTGTGTTCTGAAACTTGTATTTGTGAAGTGGACACGTTATTGAATCTGTCAACGTAGCTGAGCGAATCTTACGGTTTACAAGTGATTGGTCCCTATCATTTTTCCTTGATAATGTCCCTATTAATTTATATAGACGAACCCAGCCACCATTCATACACACAACCACCCAATCCATCTCTAATATACATCTCTAATATACATCTCTAATATCCATCTCTAATATACCCTTCCTCCTCTGTTACACAAACACCAAATCTCTTCTCCCAGAAGACTGTCCTGAGAGGCAGACGAAAGAAATATACATTTTTCTCTAAGCCTTTTTTCCCTGGTTGTCAAAATCAATTGTGGAAATCTTCAAGATGGGGGCATTAAATTGTAATCAGAGCTTTGAATTGGTGAATTCCTTCCCAGTAGCGAAACCTGATCGGCTTTCCATCTGGGTGGGTTTCAACCCAGCAGGTGCGTGGTCGTCTGATTGCTGACTTTTGTCTGCGTCTAACCCTCTCTCAGTCTTTGGAATCAACGTCATTTAACGCATCTTTTTATTTTCACCCAAAGACTTTGAAAGAAGTAACTTTACGTTTGGTGTAAAGCCCCAAACAGCAGAGATCGAAACATGATAAAGCTCTACACGACTTTATAAAGCTTGACAGAGCGAGTCATGATTTGCCAAACGCTCCTCACAGAAAAAAAAGCCTGATAAGCCTTTATATAAAAGGGGGGGGAGGATAAAGCTCTACACAGGGCGAAACGTTGTCTCTAACCCCCCTATCACACGTCTTTTCTAAATAAAACTGCAAGAAACTGCACCAACACCTCCCCCCAGAACCACACAGATTCACACCAGAATTCTCAGAGATTCAATCCTACTGCCAGTACTTAATACAGGATCCAACTCTTTATAACAAACTTTTGGCTTTCTTCGGAATTATAAATCTTGAAGTGGAATTGGAATCTCTTGGATGTGCCACAAGAATGTGGAGGTTAAGAGGTAATGGAATTGAAAACTTAAAAGGGGGATAAAGAGTGTAAATAAAGAGAAGCATAATCCAGGATAAGGAAATGAGATGTATACCTTAGGATTTCCTTTGATGTACCTTAATAGGTTTCTAGGGTAGTTTTATCCTAACAGGGCGGCCTGAGGCCAGAATTTAGTCTTGTCTAATCAACCAGGCTGGTGTTATTAGTTGCCGGATGGCTCACATATCATCTTAGGTTGGCTGATCTGGCACCTGCCAGACCAAAACATCGACTGGTACTACCATACAGGTACTGTACCACCATTCCTATCTAGTATATGTAATGGTACCATACCTAAGTGTCTATGGCTAGTATAAGCGGCTAGTATTACCTTCGTGTACCTGTCTGATTCTATTTTTCTCAACCAAAAGTGGAGGCTGTGATCAATGTAATCCTCATCTTAATACTAATCCCTCTCCGACCTAGCTTCTCTAAATCCTAACCTCTCGAAATCCTAACACCTCTAAATTCTAACCTCTCTAAACAGCAACCCTCTCCCTCCTAGCCTCTCTAAATCCTAATCCTTCTCCATCCTTCTTCGTCTCTATCCTCCCCCTCCTGCACCCTGGGTAAATACACTTAGCTAGGTTTTAACATCCTAAGGTGATGCTCTTCTGGTTCGATCCTCCGTTTACTCGCTGCCTGTCTTCCTGTCACTGGCCGGGGACTTCTGACCAGTCAGCTCACTGGTAAACTGATTTAATTGGCCAGTTTAATAGCTTCTACGCCAGTCATCCAGGGTGAGTTGTGTGTGTGCATTGAGAGGCACTCTGAAGTGTGTGTGTGTGTGTGTGTGTGTGTGTGTGTGTGTGTGTGTGTGTGTGTGTGTGTGTACTCGTCTATTTGTGGTTTCAGGAATCGAGACATAGCTCCTGGCCCCGCCTCTTCACTGAGTGCTACTAGGTCCTCTCTCTCCCTGCTCCATGAGCTTTATCATACCTCATCTTAAATCTATGTATGGTTCCTGCCTCCACTTGCTAGGCTATACCACTTCCTGATTACTCTATGACTGAAGAAATACTTCCTAACATCCCTTTGACTCATATGGATCTTCAACTTCCAACTGTGACCCCTTGCTTCTTTGGAACATCCTGTTCCCATCTCTGGAACATCCTGTCTCTGTCCACCTTGTCTATTCCACGCAGTATTTTGTATATCGGTATCATGTCTCCCCTAACCCTCCTGTCCTCCAGTGCCGTCAGTCCGATTCCCCTCAACCTTCCTTTGTAGGACATTCCCCTTAGCTCTGGAACTAACCTTGTTGAAAAACCTTTGCACTTTCTCTAATTTCTTGACGTGCTTGATTAAGTGTTGGTTCCAAACAGGTGCTGCATACTCCAGTATGGGCCTGACGTACACAGTGTACAGTGTCTTGAACGATTCCTTACTAAGGTATCGGAACGCTATTCTCAGGTTTGCCAGGCGCCCATATGCTGCAGTGTGTGTGCGTGTGTGTGTGTGTGTGTGTGTGTGTGTGTGTGTGTGTGTGTGTGTGTGTGTGTGTGTGTGTGTGTGTGTGTGTGTGTGTGTGTTTGCTTCAGTCAATTCATAGCTCCTGGGCCATCCTGAACTGTATGTTCCTATCCCTCGAGTATTTTACATGTCATTATCATGTCTCTCCAATACTCCTCCTCTCACCCCAGTGTTACACATTACCCATAGGAAACCGAGGCCTTCCCAGGCCTCCTAGCTGATGAGCTGATCAATCAGACTGTTGGTGTTGGCCACACACACACAATTCAACATAGGCACCACAACCATCATTACTATACTAATGCACTAATGCCAGCAGTAACAGCTTGGTTGATCAGTTCCTGAACCAGCGTCAAGCCTGGTCATGGACCGGGCAGCGGGGGCGTTGACCCCGCAACACTCTCCAGGTAGACTACAGATAGACAGGTAGATCTGGATCAACAGAATAGATGAGCAATAGACGTGCAATAGAAACACAATAGACGTGTAATAAGAACATAAGAACATAAGAATGTAGGAACACTGCAGAAGGCCTACTGGCCCATACGAGGCAGGTCCTTATCAAAACGACATCTACAAAAACAAAAAACAAAATCACATCACTGTGTCCGAGACCATACTTAACTTACCACGGGGAAAGTGCTAAATCCGTAAGGGTCACCCAGTACGTGGTGTATGGGGAACAACCAGGCTTACCTGGAGGTTACCTGGAGGTTATTCCGGGGATCAACGCCCCCGCGGCCCGGTCCATGACCAGGCCTCCCAGGCTTAGTGACATCAAGGAAAGTGATGGAATATGACAGGGAAACACGGCTAGCTTTTGTTCCCACTGTGTCAAGCTTTTGTTCCCACTGTGTCAAGCTTTTGTTCCCACTGTGTCAAGCTTTTGTTCCCACTGTGTCAAGCTTTTGTTCCCACTGTGTCAAGCTTTTGTTCCCACTGTGTCAAGCTTTTATTCCCACTGTGTCAAGCTTTTGTTCCCACTGTGTCAAGCTTTTATTCCCACTGTGTCAAGCTTTTGTTCCCACTGTGTCAAGCAATTGTTCCCACTGAAGCAATTGTGGTGGCCCGGTGGCCTGGTGGCTAAAGCTCCCGCTTCACACACGGAGGGCCCGGGTTCGATTCCCGGCGGGTGGAAACATTCGACACGTTTCCTTACACCTGTTGTCCTGTTCACCTAGCAGCAAATAGGTACCTGGGTGTTAGTCGACTGGTGTGGGTCGCATCCTGGGGGACAAGATTAAGGACCCCAATGGAAATAAGTTAGACAGTCCTCGATGACGCACTGACTTTCTTGGGTTATCCTGGGTGGCTAACCCTCCGGGGTTAAAAATCCGAACGAAATCTTATCTTATCTTATCTTATCCCACTGTGTAACTACGTTGAATATGGGAGCAGCACACTACTGATGTATCTGATTTTGAGAAATATAAAGAATCCAGGTAGAAGGCAGCATCAAGGCACCACCTTGAAGACAGCATCAAGGCACCACCTTGAAGGGAGCATAAAAGCACCACCTTGAAGACAGCATCAACGCATCACCTTGAAGACAGCATCAAAGCATCACGTTGGAGGCAGCATCAAGGCATCACCTTGAAGACAGCATCAAAGCATCACCTTGGAGGCAGCATCAAGGCATCACCTTGAAGACAGCATCAAAGCATCACCTTGAAGACAGCATGAAGGCATCACCTTGAAGACAGCATCAACGCATCACCTTGAAGACAGCATCAAAGCATCACCTTGGAGGCAGCATCAAGGCATCACCTTGAAGACAGCATCAAAGCATCACCTTAGAGGCAGCATCAAGGCATCACCTTGAAGACAGCATCAAAGCATCACCTTGAAGACAGCATGAAGGCACCACCTTGAAAGCAGCATCAGCATCAAGGCACTTTATAGGCACTGCCCCTCATAAATGCCTCTGGTTGTCAAGGAAGATTCCCCATATCAGCTGATGCTTTGTTCGTGTCTCCTCTTATCAGCTGCACACTGATACGATAAGCTTAACACCTCGCGCGTTAAGCCAACGATAACAGAACAATGCCCTTGATAAGTATACAACTCCTCCAAGAGGAGCCTAAACAGCCGGGGACAATTACTGATTTCAAGGGACTTCCATCCACGCTGGCTGTGACCGGCTAGACCGTCCACATTACAAATGGACAACAGGCAGTTAAGGACTGTAGCCGGATAGGGCCAAGTCTCCCTACTGGCTGACACAGCGGGTCGCTATCAGGAACAGCACCGTCAGCTAGGGAGGTCCCTTGTACTCACTTCACGGTACCAACACGGATTCTTTATTCTGATATCCAAGCAGGATCCCAGTGCAGAGCAAGTTTCTACGGAGGACAACGTTTCGCTTATTGCAGAGATTTATCAAACCATGATTTGGCAAAGCTGTACACAGAAACGTCGTCTCAGTGGAAGGCTGTTCAACAATCTCTCCCCCCCCCCCCAGATGCCAGAATCTAAGCCCAGAGTGAAAAGTATAGAATAGAAGGCTAGAATTTCGCACCAACCCAAAAATGTTGGAAGTATGTTTAGGACAGAGAGGTGGAGTGGGCAACACTTACGTGGGTGCAGAGGCTATTACTGTGGGTGTAGAGGTGTTTATCGTGGGAGGTTATACTCTGCCTTCACTACCACCATTATAACCCACACTACCATCTCCACTATCACCATAACATCTCGATAATTTTAAGAAAATCTACCTAAACCTGCCCCACACACCTGCTAAACTAGCCACCATTCACTTATGACGTCTCTCCCTCTAATTTCACCCACCCTACAATCCCACCATATTCCCATGATTTCATACCTCACCATTCCCTCACCACACCCCCATACACACCTTCAACTACCATAGAAGCAAATCTCTTAAAACCAAAAACCCATTTCCCTCTTTCAGTCACCCCAACACCCCATCTCCCCCTCAACCACGCCCCCATCACGAAGCCGTCATGGGGTAACCTTATACACCCTCCCATCACTGACGGATTACCTGGGTGACGACAATTTGGAGCGAACGAACCCTCATTTAACACCCAATAAATTGTACCTGGTCCTCCCTCCATTAATACCTATAGCTCACGCCTTCACTGCCATTATACCTCATCAGCATACAATGGCAGTGACGTCATGGCACCTGCTTGTTCGGGGTCACGACCTTTGACCTCCGATGCTGTGACTGGTAGGCAGTGACGCCAGACAAGTGCTAATTTCCTTCGCTTTAAGAAGAGTAAATATACTTATTGTGAATTTCGCCCACAGTGGGACTGTTATTGAGTGA
Organism: Cherax quadricarinatus; assembly: GCF_038502225.1. Classification (NCBI taxonomy): domain Eukaryota; kingdom Metazoa; phylum Arthropoda; class Malacostraca; order Decapoda; family Parastacidae; genus Cherax; species Cherax quadricarinatus. The sequence continues at coordinate 1,216,106 of NC_091385.1, read as the reverse complement.
AACGTCGTAAAATAAAGCTCCACTGTGGGGCGAAATGTTGTCTTAAGTATCTGGAAATACTTTACAATACACCCAGGTTGTAGTCTGGTTGGTTAATGGGATCATTAAGGCTACAGTTAACCTGTGAACCACGAGTCCAGAGAACTCTAATCTTAAAAGAAAACGCTTAACTCTGGGTGTATATACACAGAGATATAAACCTCTCCGTGTATATACTGTATACATGATGAGATGTAGTGTGACTTTGTAAATGGTCCAAGACGGACAGAAACATCGTCGTAAGCTCCTCTCTCCTATGTGAGGGTTGTGTATTGTTCCAGTCACTGTATTGTGACCTTTCTGTTACGTGGTTCATCTCATCTTTCATGGACCCACCTGATGTCTGGTTCACTCCCAAGTATCTCAAGATGCATCCACTTCCTCTATACTTCCTCTCTCCAATCTCTTATCCACATGTCTATTATTCTCATCAACTTGCTCTATGTTCACTGCAAGTTTCCCATCTTTTTACACACTCCAAAACTCCTCCGCCAAAGTTCACAACTTCCCAGAATCTCCGCCAAAAAACTGTGTCATCAGCAAAAAGCAACTGTGACAACTCCCATGTCGTATCAGATCCTTTATCTTTTATATTAATGGGTACTATAGGGGTGACATTCTCCTTGCCAACTTATAGCATCACCACCTCTCCTCTCGGCTGAAACCCCACCACCTCTTCTCCTCCAGATCGACCCATCCCCCCAGAACCCCTATGCCATCTACCAGACCCCCACCACGAGGAACACTTCATACTGGAAAGAAGGCATTAACATCTAGACGTAAAACTCTTGCAACAACAATAAAGATCGACAGTGGAGGCAATGAAACTAAGGTTGACAATGTTCACAGTTTGACACATTCCTGTCGACACCTTCCCTCGCCTAAGACTTGATTTCTATTCGTGTATAAGCCATCATTCGCTGCGTTTTAAGTTCCAGTTGGTAATACCTATCTTGGGAACAGTCTCTGGGTTATGGAGAAGCGTGGAGAGGTGCAGCAGAGTTTGGAAAAGCTAATAAAATGAGAATAATAGAGAAAAAAGAATGGTAGTTCCCGGAGCAGCATCCTGGAAGGGACTGTTGGAGAGAGAGTGTCCTAGTGGTGGCGTTCCAGTAAGCATACTTCAAGTTCCACGGTTTTATCACCTTGAGTCTCCAGATCTCGCTTACAAGGAACACACCATAAGGTATCATCAGTACCCCATGAACACATACCTCAGCCTGACCCATACATCACCCTCGCATACACGCGTATTATACTCGGGTATATCTGTTTAGTCTAGGTGGAAGAGATGGTGGCAGGAGTGCTGGAAGAGGTCGTCAAGGTGCCATTTCACGTGCTGTGATTTCGTTTTAACAGGTTGTGATGGTTGGGGTCTCACGAACGTGGCCCGGCACGGCTCACACACGCACCGCCCCTTCAACACCAATACAAATAAGGATTTGTGCTGTACCAATACGTGACTGGTGATACGTGTGTGTGTGTGTGTGTGTGTGTGTGTGTGTGTGTGTGTGTGTGTGTGTGTGTGTGTGTGTGTGTGTGTGTGTGTGTGTGTGTGTGTGTGTACTCAGTTGTGGTTGCAGGGGTCGGGTCATAGCTTCTGGCCCCGCCTCTTCACTGGTCGCTACTAGGTCACTCTCTCTGAACCGTGAGCTTTATCATACCTCTGCTTAAAGCTATGCATGGATCCTTCCTCCACTACATCGCTTCCCAAACTATTCCACTTTCTGACAACTCTGTGACTGAAGAAATACTTCCTAACATCCCTGTGATTCATCTATGTATTCAACTCCAACTGTGTCCCCTTGTTGCTATGTCACATCTCTGGAACATTTTGTCTCTGACCACCTTGTCAATTCCTCTCAGTATTTTACATGTCGTTATCATGTCCCCCCTATCTCTCCTGTCCTCCAGTGTCGTCAGGTCGATTTCCCTTAACCTCTCCTCGTAGGACATACCTCTTATCTCCGGGACTAGTCTTGTTGCAAATCTTTGCAACAAGACTAGTGTATGTGTTAGTTACCATTTTGTCCTAGGCACATGTCGATTAGACACTAGGCCTGTGTGTGTGTGTGTGTGTGTGTGTGTGTGTGTGTGTGTGTGTGTGTGTGTGTGTGTGTGTGTGTGTGTACTCACCTATCTGTGGTTGAGGGGGACAATTCACAGCTCCTGGCCTCGCCTCTTCGCTAGTCTCTGCTAGATCCACTCTCTCCCCTCCTACTCCAAGAGCCTTATCGTACCTCGTCTTAAAGCTACGTATGGATCCTCTGTGTGTGTGCCGTCAACCTTCTTACTATCAACGAACACAGAAACAATATCCTCTGTACTTCCTAAATAATACATTAACAGTGAACGCTTAGAGGATAGAATGCTTGAAGAAATATTTAACGATATGCTCTTGCACACGAAAATCACTCACTACGAAAGCAAAAGACTTGGCAGACGATGCAACATCCCCCCAATGAAAAGCAGGGGTGTCACTAGCACGTTAAGAGACCATACAATAAGTGTCAGGGGCCCGAGACTGTTCAACTGCCTCCCAGCACACATAAGGGGGATTACCAACAGACCCCTGGCAGTCTTCAAGCTGGCACTGGACAAGCACCTAAAGTCGGTTCCTGATCAGCCGGGCTGTGGCTCGTACGTTGGTTTGCGTGCAGCCAGCAGCAACAGCCTGGTTGATCAGGGGCTGATCCACCAGGAGGCCTGGTCACAGACCGGGCCGCGGGGGCGTTGACCCCCGAAACTCTCTCCAGGTAAACTCCAGGTAATACTTGAGACTGTGGGACCGATTACCTCATCGTCCATGTGTTCTCTGTGGGACCGATTACCTCATCTTCCATGTGTTCTCTGTGGGACCGATTACCTCATCGTCCATGTGTTCTCTGTGGGACCGATTACCTCATCTTCCATGTGTTCTCTGTGGGACCGATTACCTCATCGTCCATGTGTTCTCTGTGGGACCGATTACCTCATCTTCCACTGTCTTCGCAGATCATCTCTGTATTGAACTGGTAAAGTCAGTGGCTGGCGAAATGTGTACAAATATACCCCGGTATTGCACCTGTGAAATTCCTCATCTAGTCAGTTTTGCCCATCACTGTTACAAGGGAAATGTTATGCACGTTTCCTTACACCTGTTGTTCCTAATCACCTAGCAGTAATTAGGTACCTGGGTGTTAGTCATATTACGCCTGCTGACCCTGTTCACCTAGCAGTAAGTAGGTACCTGGGTGTTAGTTATCTTACACCTGCTGTTCCTATTCACCTAGCAGTAAGTAGGTACCTGGGTGTTAGTTATCTTACACCTGCTGTTCCTATTCACCTAGCAGTAAGTAGGTACCTGGGTGTTAGTTATCTTACACCTGCTGTTCCTATTCACCTAGCAATAAGTAGGTACCTGGGTGTTAGTCATCTTACACCTGCTGTTCCTATTCATCTAGCAGTAAGTAGGTACCTGGGTGTTAGTTATCTTACACCTGCTGTTCCTATTCACCTAGCAGTAAGTAGGTACCTGGGTGTTAGTCATCTTACGCCTGCTGACCCTGTTCACCTAACAGTAAGTAGGTACCTGGGTGTTAGTCATCTTACACCTGCTGTTCCTATTCACCTAGCAGTAAGTAGGTACCTGGGCGTTAGTCATCTTACACCTGCTGTTCCTATTCACCTAGCAGTAAGTAGGTACCTGGGCGTTAGTCATCTTACACCTGCTGTTCCTATTCACCTAGCAGTAAGTAGGTACCTAGGCGTTAGTCATCTTACACCTGCTGTTCCTATTCACCTAACAGTAAGTAGGTACCTGGGTGTTAGTTATCTTACACCTGCTGCTCCTATTCACCTAGCAGTAAGTAGGTACCTGGGTGTTAGTCATCTTACACCTGCTGTTCCTATTCACCTAGCAGTAAGTAGGTACCTGGGTGTTAGTCATCTTACACCTGCTGTTCCTATTCACCTAGCAGTAAGTAGGTACCTGGGTGTTAGTTATCTTACACCTGCTGTTCCTATTCACCTAGCAGTAAGTAGGTACCTGGGTGTTAGTTATCTTACACCTGCTGTTCCTATTCACCTAGCAGTAAGTAGGTACCTGGGTGTTAGTCATCTTACACCTGCTGTTCCTATTCACCTAGCAGTAATTAGGTACCTGGGCGTTAGTCATCTTACACCTGCTGTTCCTATTCACCTAGCAGTAAGTAGGTACCTAGGCATTAGTCATCTTACACCTGCTGTTCCTATTCACCTAGCAGTAAGTAGGTACCTGGGTGTTAGTTATCTTACACCTGCTGTTCCTATTCACCTAGCAGTAAGTAGGTACCTGGGTGTTAGTCATCTTACACCTGCTGTTCCTATTCACCTAGCAGTAAGTAGGTACCTGGGTGTTAGTCATCTTACACCTGCTGTTCCTATTCACCTAGCAGTAAGTAGGTACATGGGTGTTAGTCATCTTACACCTGCTGTTCCTATTCACCTAGCAGTAAGTAGGTACCTGGGCGTTAGTCATCTTACACCTGCTGTTCCTATTCACCTAGCAGTAAGTAGGTACCTAGGCGTTAGTCATCTTACACCTGCTGTTCCTATTCACCTAGCAGTAAGTAGGTACCTGGGTGTTAGTTATCTTACACATGCTGTTCCTATTCACCTAGCAGTAAGTAGGTACCTGGGTGTTAGTCATCTTACACCTGCTGTTCCTATTCACCTAGCAGTAAGTAGGTACCTGGGCGTTAGTCATCTTACACCTGCTGTTCCTATTCACCTAGCAGTAAGTAGGTACCTGGGTGTTAGTTATCTTACACCTGCTGTTCCTATTCACCTAGCAGTAAGTAGGTACCTGAGTGTTAGTTATCTTACACCTGCTGTTCCTATTCACCTAGCAGTAAGTAGGTACCTGGGCGTTAGTCATCTTACACCTGCTGTTCCTATTCACCTAGCAGTAAGTAGGTACCTGGGTGTTAGTTATCTTACACCTGCTGTTCCTATTCACCTAGCAGTAAGTAGGTACCTGGGTGTTAGTTATCTTACACCTGCTGTTCCTATTCACCTAGCAGTAAGTAGGTACCTGGGTGTTAGTCATCTTACACCTGCTGTTCCTATTCACCTAGCAGTAATTAGGTACCTGGGCGTTAGTCATCTTACACCTGCTGTTCCTATTCACCTAGCAGTAAGTAGGTACCTAGGCATTAGTCATCTTACACCTGCTGTTCCTATTCACCTAGCAGTAAATAGGTACCTGGGTGTTAGTTATCTTACACCTGCTGTTCCTATTCACCTAGCAGTAAGTAGGTACCTGGGTGTTAGTCATCTTACACCTGCTGTTCCTATTCACCTAGCAGTAAGTAGGTACCTGGGTGTTAGTCATCTTACACCTGCTGTTCCTATTCACCTAGCAGTAAGTAGGTACATGGGTGTTAGTCATCTTACACCTGCTGTTCCTATTCACCTAGCAGTAAGTAGGTACCTGGGCGTTAGTCATCTTACACCTGCTGTTCCTATTCACCTAGCAGTAAGTAGGTACCTAGGCGTTAGTCATCTTACACCTGCTGTTCCTATTCACCTAGCAGTAAGTAGGTACCTGGGTGTTAGTTATCTTACACCTGCTGTTCCTATTCACCTAGCAGTAAGTAGGTACCTGGGTGTTAGTCATCTTACACCTGCTGTTCCTATTCACCTAGCAGTAAGTAGGTACCTGGGCGTTAGTCATCTTACACCTGCTGTTCCTATTCACCTAGCAGTAAGTAGGTACCTGGGTGTTAGTTATCTTACACCTGCTGTTCCTATTCACCTAGCAGTAAGTAGGTACCTGAGTGTTAGTTATCTTACACCTGCTGTTCCTATTCACCTAGCAGTAAGTAGGTACCTGGGCGTTAGTCATCTTACACCTGCTGTTCCTAATCACCTAGCAGTAAGTAGGTACCTGGGTGTTAGTTATCTTACACCTGCTGTTCCTATTCACCTAGCAGTAAGTAGGTACCTGGGCGTTAGTCATCTTATACCTGCTGTTCCTATTCACCTAGCAGTAAGTAGGTACCTGGGTGTTAGTTATCTTACACCTGCTGTTCCTATTCACCTAGCAGTAAGTAGGTACCTGGGTGTTAGTTATCTTACACCTGCTGTTCCTATTCACCTAGCAGTAAGTAGGTACCTGGGCGTTAGTCATCTTACACCTGCTGTTCCTATTCACCTAGCAGTAAGTAGGTACCTGGGCGTTAGTCATCTTACACCTGCTGCTCCTATTCACCTAGCAGTAAGTAGGTACCTGGGCGTTAGTCATCTTACACCTGCTGTTCCTATTCACCTAGCAGTAAGTAGGTACCTGGGCGTTAATCTTACACCTGCTGTTCCTATTCACCTAGCAGTAAGTAGGTACCTGGGTGTTAGTTATCTTACACCTGCTGCTCCTATTCACTTAACAGTAAGTAGATACCTGGGCGTTAATCTTACACCTGCTGTTCCTATTCACCTAGCAGTAAGTAGGTATCTAGGCGTTAGTCATCTTACACCTGCTGTCCCTGTTCCCTTAGCAGTAAGTAGGTACCTGTGAGTTAGTGGACTGGTGCGGGTTGCATCCTGGGACACCAGAATCAAGGACCACAATGGAAATAAGACAAACGGCCCTCGACTACCCACTGACATTACTGGGCTAACATCTCCCAGTACGACATAACTCTGGTACAGAATGCAAAAAAAAATGTCGTTCGGGTCATCTAATTGTTATTTCACCACTAACCTCAAATATTTTCCCTGTTCCTGACGAAGAAAACACCGTTGATTATACACACCTCATCGCCCACAATTCACCACCCACCACAATCATGTTATTAGACAAACTCAGCCAATCTAAGACATGAGTGGTCTGGGCTGGTGATTGTGTGTCGGGGGTCGAGGTGTGGTGAAAATCCTGTTTCTCCGTGATGACTGATGTTTGCAGTATGTTAATGAGAGATGCAACATGTTAGAATAAACATATGCTTTGCAAGTTCACGTTTTGATGTTTAAAGCAGTTTTGATTAGACGGGTTTTCAGTTTTTTCCCTGCTTGCTTTCTCTTTGTCTTTCCATCTTCTTTCTTCTGTGTTATCTAATGCTTTCTCTTTTGTATTTTTTTCTTGAGTTTCCTCTATTGTCTTCTTTGTTTCCGCTATGGCCTTTTCTTATTTTTACCGAGTTTTTACTTTCTATATCTCTTACTTTGTTCCGCTCCATCTTCTGGGCTGTCATCAGCATCCTGCATCTCCCCCGCCTCCTTCCCATCCTATCTTCTGTGTTCTCCACATCCTCCATCATCTTTGCCATCTCTATGTCTTATAATTTGTATTCTCCACGGGATCCCTGGACTTCTTTCTCCCTTTCATCTCTCGTCTTCTTGCCATTCCCTTCCTATTCCTGTCTTCGTTTCATTTATATTCTCCTCAACAGAATTCTCGACCATATTTTGTCTCTTCTAGTCTTTCCCCGTCTTCTCTAGACTCTTTCCGTCTCTTCCATCCTCATTTCCGTCTCTTCCATCCTCCTTTCCGTCTCCTCCAGCCTCCCTTCCGTCTCCTCCAGCCTCCTGTCCATCTCCTCCAGCCTCCCTCTCATCTAATTCTGTCTTCCTAGTGTTTACCTCCTGTCTCCTCCCGTCTTATAATCCGTATTCTTCACAGCATCATCTTCCATCATCTCTCCCGTCTTCTCCCACCTCCCTCGCGTCTCATCATCTCTGCTGTTCTCAACACACCCATAATTTAAGCATCACTCGTGTCCCACACACTAGAGATCTCTCCCCCCATCCATACTTAAGCATGTTATACGAATTTCTAAGCCCCTCCCTACCTGCTGCGTCCAGCACAACGCCACGGTGACCACTTCTCTTCCAGATGCTACTAACAGTTAGCCTGGCTGCTTACACACACATGCTGGCTGCAAGGAGGGAAAGAGGAGATATGTTAACAGCATATAAGACAAAAGTTTATGAAAGAACAGATTCCTCTCAACAGGAATAACAAGTAATTGACTAACTGGAAAAACAATGTTGTGACGATATAATTAAATAAGAGACATAACGTACGGATCATTAACGAGTATGAGAGAGAGAGAGAGAGAGAGAGAGAGAGAGAGAGAGAGAGAGAGAGAGAGAGAGAGAGAGAGAGAGAGAGAGAGAGAGACATTGAACCATACAGGACACACAACTTTCAAGGTGTCGTGGTACAGAGCTTAATGTTAGTTCATGAGAAAGACATCAGACAGGTGTGGGGAGGTCAGGGAAGGCCCACCATACCCACGTAAGCATTGAGGAGTGACCACGGGACGGGTCACAGGTCACGGATGACCAAATCGAGAATTTCCTGACCTTTAATAAAACATAATATACACCCTTGCTGAGGCACCTTGGAAGCGTAACTGTCACAGGCAGGTGTGCTCACCTGATCACCAATCACACCCTTAATTACACCTCTGTCGTATCTGACATCACTGATAATTACGTTACTTGCTTACTTTCAAAGACTTCACTTGTCTGACCTCAAGACTTCCAATCAATAAATATATAACTAATAATGTTACAGATAATGTTATTATTATTAGCAGTAATAAAGTAATATATATATATATATATATATATATATATATATATATATATATATATATATATATATATATATATACATATATATATATGTCGTGCCGAATAGGCAGAACTTGCGATCTTGGCTTAAATAGCAACGTTCATCTTGCCATATAGGACAAGTGAAAATTTGTGTATGCAATAATTTCGCCAAAATCATTCTGAACCTAACGAAAAAAATATATTTCACTGTGTTTGTTTAGTATTAAATTATTGTAAACAAATCTAAAATATATTTAGTTGGGTTAGGCTAAAATAAATTGTTCTTGTTATAATAAGGTCAGGTAAGTTTTCTAAGATTCTTTTGGAGCAAAATTATAATTTTTTACATTAACATTAATGAAAAAAATATATCTTTAAACGTATAAGAGAAAATTTTAGAAAGTACTTAATTTTAAATGAGTTCTTGCTAATTGACCAGTTTTACATATTCGGCACGACATGTTTATATATATATATATATATATATATATATATATATATATATATATATATATATATATATATATATATATATATATATATATATATCAAGGTAAGAATTATGATGTACGAGGTTATGCATAAACTACTGGATATTACAGTAACAAACACAGCATCGAATGTGACCTCGAGTGTTCTAGTATGTTTAGTCCCTCCCTCCCTCCATCCCTTCTTCCCTCCCTCCCTCCATCCCTTCTTCCCTCCCTCCCTCCATCCCTTCTTCCCTCCCTCCCTCCATCCCTTCTTCCCTCCCTCCCTCCATCCCTTCTTCCCTCCCTCCCTCCCTCCCTTCTTCCCTCCCTCCCTCCATCCCTTCTTCCCTCCCTCCCTCCATCCATCCCTTCTTCCCTCCCTCCCTCCATCCCTTCTTCCCTCCCTCCCTCCCTCCCTTCTTCCCTCCCTCCCTCCATCCCTTCTTCCCTCCCTCCCTCCATCCATCCCTTCTTCCCTCCCTCCCTCCATCCCTTCTTCCCTCCCTCCCTCCCTCCCTTCTTCCCTCCCTCCCTCCATCCCTTCTTCCCTCCCTCCCTCCATCCATCCCTTCTTCCCTCCCTCCCTCTCGTCTTCTCCCTAAGGGAACTTACTCTCCTTGGCAGCTACTTAAAGATCTTAACTAGTTAATAACAAAAATATATATGCATTGAGATTTTCCATAAATATATATATATATATATATATATATATATATATATATATATATATATATATATATATATATATATATATATATATATATATATATATATATAAGGTGTTCCCACGATCTCATGACTTAGGTAAGAGTTACAAACGAGTCTACAGAGATTTCCTGTTTATGACTGTAAAGGATGACCAGCACTATGGCCGACATCACTTCTCAGTAAGACTTGTTTAACTCATCTCTCAGATAATAAAAAGCACCAAACCTGCATTACTATTATATATATATATATATATATATATATATATATATATATATATATATATATATATATATATATATATATATATATATATATTATTGTAACCACGAACGAGTGGTATTGATCAATAACAACATTGCACTAGCCGAGGATTCGAACCCATGTTGTACTGACCCGCCACTGTGAGCGAGGACAAGAGTAATACACCTAGTTTGGCTGGGTGCTTGGTTCTTGTAGGATAGAGTGGTTCTGTGGGTTAAGGCGTCATGTGTTTCTAATCACAATGGCGGGCCAATACAACAGGGCTTCGAATCTTTGGCTAGCGCAGTGTTGTTATTGATATATATATATATATATATATATATATATATATATATATATATATATATATATATATATATATATATATATATATATATATATATATATATAATTAGTGTCTGTATTAACGAGGATCGAACCCGAAGTATATCTATCATACAATTACTAAAGCAACTGTTTAGCCCGGTTAACCACTGAAACGGATATTGGTATCCTGGATAATTCTAGCACGAGTTTGAGGAGGAAAATGATGGGAAATGTGCGAGTTAAATATACCAGTAGTGTTCGTAATGTTTAGTGTAAGACTAGCTGGTGTGTGTGTGTGTGTGTGTGTGTGTGTGTGTGTGTGTGTGTGTGTGTGTGTGTGTGTGTGTGTGTCTAGATTATCTTCAACTCTAAGACGTGAATATTAATTCTTTTCACTGCACATGCACTCATATGTACGAGCGTGAACACATACTACACAGCTTCATGAGTAGACATGACAAGGCCCAAGAAGCCAGATATACACTGGAGATCAAATTAGTCTAGGAAATAGGATCCTGGAGGTAAGTCTCCACTCCCTGTAAACACAATTCGATTAAAAACACACACACACACACACATACATCCCCAAACACAAACACACACACACACACATCCCCAAACACAAACACACACACACACACATCCCCAAACACAAACACACACACACACACACACATCCCCAAACACAAACACACACACACACACATACATCCCCAAACACAAACACACACACACACTTTACAAACACATCTCGTACTGAAAACCAAACGTTTCGACTATCATGTTTATCATAATTATCATTATTATTATTATTATTATTATTATTATTATTATTATTATTATTATATTCTTCAGAGAGAAGGCCCTTCACCACATTCTAAATTATAATAGCCAGCCACTATTTAAGCTTATAAATTAACAATATCACTAAGGTACATCTCATACACTCTTAAACCAGTACAAGACGGAGGGCAGTTGTCGACTTGGGTAAGGGTAGACTGGGTCTATTTAATGTGAGAAAGTTAGACTTGTTGTCTTAAGAGGGTCGGGCTTCGAGAATGTCAGGCTGCTTTAGGCTCGCCGTCAGTCATCAGGCTGGATTATGTTCTCTTACAGACTAACTCATTTGCATACGCTAAACCGTCTAACATGAAGCCGGTTTGCAAGCCGTCTTGCACAGTGCCAATACCAGTCTTGGTAAGAGCCTGCCTTGACCGGTTTATAGTACCTAAAGTACTCAAAACCGGTGTAAACATCGAGGCAGCGGGGTATATACATCGAGATGTTTATCTCATGGTATATATACTGACAGTCCAGTAAATCTGTGATTACACATAGAATAAATCGAAAAAGAAAACATTACTCTGAAAATTGATCTTAAAAGTGAGATTACAAATATATTTATTTTTGGTTTTGAATTTAAAAATGACTCGCTGGGACGTTGTTTTATTCCTGTTTATTTTCTGATTTATTTTCAAATTTATTGTTAGACTAATTTAAATCAAGTATTTTTATTTTTTTTGGCTATCTGATGGAACGTAATAAACCGGATAAGTGTAAAAATTAGGATAATTAAAACATTTAATACAAGAATAAACCTGATTGTTAAATGTAATCCATCACAGCAAGTTTATTTCTCTTCAGATTTGATGAGTATGGGCTTTGATCCAAATCTGCACACAGAAATCACTCCCTACGAAAGTAAAAGACTGGGCAGGCGATGCAAAATGCCGCCAATAAAAAGTAGGGGCGCCATTGGTACACTAAGAGAAAACACCATAAGTGTCCAGGGCCCAAGACTGTTCAACAGCCTCCCATCAAGCATTAGGGGAATTACCAATAAACCTCTGACTGCCTTCAAGAGAGAGCTGGACAGATACCTAAAGTCAGTGCCGGATCAGCCGGGCTGTGGCTCGTACGTCGGACTGCGTGCGGCCAGCAGTAACAGCCTAGTTGATCAGGCCCTGATCCATCAGGAGGCCTGGTCATGGACCGGGCCGCGGGGGCGTTGATCCCCGGAATAACCTCCAGGTAACCTCCAGGGGTCAACGCCCCCGGTCCGTTACCAGCCCTCCAGGTGGACCAGTGACTGATAAACCAGGATGTTGTACAAGAATGGTATACAATACCGACAAGATGAAATTAAGACACAAGTGCAACATCTGGGTATCTTTATTGTAGACGTTTCGCCCACCAGTGGCTTTATCAATACAAATTCCAGGACATAACTTGAAGACAGTGGAACTATGTACAGAAGATGAGGTAATCAGAAGACAGTGGAACTATGTACAGAAGATGAGGTAATCAGAAGACAGTGGAACTATGTACAGAAGATGAGGTAATCAGTCCCTCAACCTAGGATGTTACTACTGCCCCCACGGAATCCAACGTAGGAGCCACAGCCAGGCTGGTCAGGTACTGACTTGAGGAATCTAGAGTTTCCTGGTGATGACACCTGATGACCTTCACCTACGGTGAAAGATCAACAAACTACGGTGCTTGGAGAACAGTGAAACATACCAAACAGGAATCAGATACGAACACGTCTGTTACAAAATCAGTTAAAAGTAACTAGACATAACTACTGCACCTTAAAAGGACAGGCAATTATGGTTTATATATAACTAATGTCGTGTCGAATAGGTAAACCTGGTCAATTAGCAGGAACAAACACAATGAAATATATTTTTTTCGTTACGTTCAGAATGATTTTTGCGAAATTATTGCATACACAAATTTTCGCTCGTCTTATTCGGCAAGAGGAGTGTTACTATTTAAGTCAAAACCGCAAGTTTTACCTATTCGCCACGACAAATATATATATATATATATATATATATATATATATATATATATATATATATATATATATATATATATATATACATATATATATATATATATATATATATATATATATATATAGATATATATATATATATATATATAGATATATATATATATATATATATATATCTGCTTTTAAGATCTTAAGTGATCTTGAAGTTACTGTTGAGGTTGATTGCAACTAAACAAAGTATACACCTAGGTGAGGCACTAAACTTAACTCGGTGTGCCAGGCAAATTATCCAGGAAGGTCTGGTAAAGAGCACCGCCGAGCGCACGTTCGCTACGCTTCATTTGTCGCTACGACTGTTGTCGCGGAAGTCGCTACTGCAGCCACGAGCGAGATGAGGTGTAGTCCGGTGATGCTTCGCCAGTCCGGTGATGCTTCGCCAGTCTGGTGATGCTTCGCCAGTCTGGTGATGCTTCGCCAGTCTGGTGATGCTTCACCAGTCCGGTGATGCTTCGCCAGTCTGGTGATGCTTCGCCAGAAGATAATGGTTAGAATTGTATATTACAAAAATCTGATTTGTATCTTAAATGAATTTAAAAACAGATATTAGGACTACAATCCAGAATGTATTTTAGGCCTCAAATCAATACAAATATAATACAAATTGGATTTTTTATATCATAGCCTACAAATCCAGTCAAACAATATGACCTACAAATCAATTGATTCAAGGATATAAAATGTATTGTAGGTCATTAGCTAATTTTTTTATATATATATGTGGCTGACGTAACACAACCCATATTTAGCAGACTGTATCTCTGACGACCTTTCGGTCCCATTTGGAACAGAAACAAGTCCCACTGTGATCTGATAATGGCTCAAGTCGGACCGAAACGTTATAAGTGCGGGTTGTATAATATTCTATCTATATCAAGCTGGGAAGGGAAAGTAATCCTGGAGACTAGTCACAGGTATTTTACTGGTTAATTTGATCTTTCCAGTGGAGTTGAATGAGAAATATTGGAAACATCTCTTAGATATTCGTATATTTCACATTTGTTCGCCATCTGTGGACGTATCTCATCGTTTATGTGTTGTGACGTTAGCGAGGAGATGCTTAGTGCTAGACACGACAGATGATTGGCTAATCTTTCATCATTAAAGCTTACCCAGCTGTTTCCGACCCAGTTATCTGACAGCAGCATCAACGTCAACACGCTCGGCCACTCCTTACTCCAGTTCTTGCTTAAATTCGACCTGGGTCTCTTCTTGTTTTGCCTATTCTTCCTCTCTTTCTTCTTTATCTTTTCCCTTCTTTGTTTTTATAATTGATTTTGCTATCCTGTGGATGGTAGCACAAGAGGATATGGATACACAGAAGGCCTAGGAACCGGGTTTAAAAAGATTTAACAGGAATAAATCTGGATTTACACCTCCGGTTATCTTATCTGTTGGAAGCAAATTTAAGATAATTGCTTCACATGTCTGGTATCTTATTGTCATTAATAAGATACCTTGACATATTACATAGGTTATCATACTATCTTTATATTCCTTAATAAGTGGACAATTAAACACAGAGTGCTCAAGATAGTGACCATAAAACTGACCACATGATCCGTATTTAGTAAGATCATTGGTGTGTCTGCCAAACTGCCAGACATACTAGAAAATAAGTAAAGGACACCAGTGGAAATAAGTCACTCTGTCTGACTTTTCTGGGTTATCCTGGATACTTTACACATATGCTGCTATGTATGATAAACCATACCCCGGCCGGGATTGAACCCGCGGTCATAGAGTCTCAAAACTCCAGCCCGTCGCGTTAGCCACTAGACCAGCTAGCCACAATAAGATCCGCCCAACTAGGTATATTTCTACACCATAGGAAGGTTAGCACAGGCACCTCTGTGACCACAAATGCAAGTTTTTACAGACGAATCTCCAGCTAGCGTGGCCGTGACGAACTCTAGCTCAAGTCCCTTCACTGCCGTCAACATGACTTAAGAAATCGTAATGACACGATTGCAAATAAACCATTTCTTAAGTCATTGTCAGCATAGTTGCTGATCCCCTGTATTTGTTTCTAACATATCTAAGTATTATAGTTAGTACCATCTATATATTTTATATAGACGATCCCTTGCTAGATCTAGGGGCTAGAATGTGACGTCACGTGATGCCACATGTGAGCCCCTAAGCCTAGCAAGGGATCGTCTGTATATATAGATGGTACTAACTACAATAGTCAGATATGTTAGAAACAAATACAGGGGGTCAGCAACTATGCTGGCTATACTAGGCTTCTAGCAAGCTGTTACAGTCATTGTTTAGGTCGATACCTTCAGTAATGATAGACTACAGGAGTCAAATTCAGTATTATAAGTTAACAGGAGTCAAATTCAGTATTATAAGTTAACAGGAGTCAAATTCAGTATTATAAGTTAACAGGAGTCAAATTCAGTATTATAAGTTAACAGGAGTCAAATTCAGTATTATAAGTTAACAGGAGTCAAATTCAGTATTATAAGTTAACAGGAGTCAAATTCAGTATTATAAGTTAACAGGAGTCAACTTCAGTTCAGTATTATAAGTTAACAGGAGTCAAATTCAGTATTATAAGTTAACAGGAGTCAAATTCAGTATTATAAGTTAACAGGAGTCAAATTCAGTATTATAAGTTAACAGGAGTCAACTTCAGTATTATAAGTTAACAGGAGTCAAATTCAGTATTATAAGTTAACAGGAGTCAAATTCAGTATTATAAGTTAACAGGAGTCAAATTCAGTATTATAAGTTAACAGGAGTCAACTTCAGTATTATAAGTTAACAGGAGTCAAATTCAGTATTATAAGTTAACAGGAGTCAAATTCAGTATTATAAGTTAACTTTGGTATCATTCTGATGGCAGATAATTCAGCTTGTAGACGACCAGTTGTTAATTATCTCTAACTCACTATAGTTGCTAGAGTTCTTATCTAGGGAGGTGGCAACAAGACTAGAAGTAGCCCTGCTAGCAGACACTTGCTAGCAGACACTTGCTAGCAGACACTTGCTAGCAGACACTTGCTAGCAGACACCTGCTAGCAGACACCTGCTAGCAGACACTTGCTAGCAGACACCTGCTAGCAGACACTTGCTAGCAGACACTTGCTAGCAGACACTTGCTAGCAGACACTTGCTAGCAGACACCTGCTAGCAGACACTTGCTAGCAGACACCTGCTAGCAGATACTTGCTAGCAGACACCTACTAGCAGACACTTGCTAGCAGACACCTGCTAGCAGACACTTGCTAGCAGACACTTGCTAGCAGACACTTGCTAGCAGACACTTGCTAGCAGACACTTGCTAGCAGACACTTGCTAGCAGACACCTGCTAGCAGACACTTGCTAGCAGACACTTGCTAGCAGACACCTGCTAGCAGACACTTGCTAGCAGACACCTGCTAGCAGACACTTGCTAGCAGACACTTGCTAGCAGACACCTGCTAGCAGACACTTGCTAGCAGACACCTGCTAGCAGACACTTGCTAGCAGACACTTGCTAGCAGACACCTGCTAGCAGACACCTGCTAGCAGACACTTGCTAGCAGACACCTGCTAGCAGACACTTGCTAGCAGACACTTGCTAGCAGACACCTGCTAGCAGACACTTGCTAGCAGACACTTGCTAGCAGACACCTGCTAGCAGACACTTGCTAGCAGACACCTGCTTAGATCTATCACTGAATATAATGTGTAATTTTACTGATGGTTACTAATGGTTTGCTAATTTCTTCTTGAGCTGTGCAAGTGATTTAAGGAAGGGATTACTAGTTTATTAAGGGATTACTAGTTCATTAAGGGATTACTAGTTCATTAAGGAAGGGATTACTAGTTCATTAAGGGATTACTAGTTCATTAAGGGATTACTAGTTCATTAAGGGATTACTAGTTCATTAAGGGATTACTAGTTCATTAAGGGATTACTAGTTCATTAAGGGATCACTAGTTCATTAAGGGATCACTAGTTCATTAAGGGATTACTAGTTCATTAAGGGATCACTAGTTCATTAAGGGATCACTAGTTCACTAAGGGATCACTAGTTCACTAAGGGATCACTAGTTCACTAAGGGATCACTAGTTCACTAAGGGATCACTAGTTCACTAAGGGATCATTAGTTCACTAAGGGATCACTAGTTCACTAAGGGATCACTAGTTCACTAAGGGATCACTAGTTCACTAAGGGATCACTAGTTCACCAAGGGTTCACTAGTTCACTAAGGGATCATTAGTTCACTAAGGGATCACTAGTTCACTAAAGGATCACTAGTTCACTAAGGGATCACTAGTTCACTAAGGGATCACTAGTTCACTAAGGGATCACTAGTTCACTAAGGGATCACTAGTTCACTAAGGGATCACTAGTTCACTAAGGGATCACTAGTTCACTAAGGGATCACTAGTTCACTAAGGGATCACTAGTTCACTAAGGGATCACTAGTGATCCTCTCCTTGGGAGGGACTGTAAGACATAATAATAAGTAAACACAGCTTCCTTTGAGGGTTCAGATATTGTTGTTGTAAATGGTGAAGCAATTCCTGCAAATTATAGAAGTTAATACGAGATATTTTATCGGTTTAAGTACGTGTATATTTACCTAGTGATAGACAGTATATATAATAATCTATGTGACATGTTAACATGTCTTGTTAAGGAAAATATGATACCAGATATATTAAGCAGATTTCGTATATTTGCTTGTAATAGGTAAGTGAAATGTAGGTATAAATCCAGATTTACTCCTGTTAACCCTTTCCAGGCCTAGTTCCCAGGCCTATTGTGTATCCATATGCTCTTGTGCATATGGATACACAGTGGCTAGTTTACTGTGTACCGCATATCCATCCTGTGGATGGATATGCGGTACACAAACTAGCCACTATCATCCACAGGATGGATATGAGGTGCACAATAAACTAGCCACTACCATCCACAGGATGGATATGAGGTACACAATAAACTAGCCACTACCATCCACAGGATGGATATGAGGTACACAATAAACTAGCCACTACCATCCACAGGATGGATATGAGGTGCACAATAAACTAGCCACTACCATCCACAGGATGGATATGAGGTACACAATAAACTAGCCACTACCATCCACAGGATGGATATGAGGTACACAATAAACTAGCCACTACCATCCACAGGCTGGATACGAGGTACACCATAAACTAGCCACTACCATCCACAGGATGGATATGAGGTAAACCATGAACTAGCCACTACCATCCTCAGGAGGGATATGAGGTACACCATAAACTAGCCACTACCATCCACAGGATGGATACGAGGTACACAATAAACTAGCCACTACAATCCACAGGATGGATATGAGGTACAGCATAAACTAGCCACTACCATCCACAGGATGGATATGAGGTACACAATAAACTAGCCACTACCATCCACAGGATGGATATGAGGTACACAATAAACTAGCCACTACCATCCACAGGATGGATATGAGGTACACCATAAACTAGCCACTACCATCCACACGATGGATATGAGGTACACAATAAACTAGCCACTACCATCTACAGGATGGATATGAGGTACACCATAAACTAGCCACTACCATCCACAGGATGGATATGAGGTACACCATAAACTAGCCACTACCATCCACAGGATGGATATGAGGTACACCATAAACTAGCCACTACCATCCACAGGATGGATATGAGGTACACCATAAACTAGCCACTACCATCCACAGGATGGATATGAGGTACACAATAAACTAGCCTCTACCATCCACAGGATGGATATGAGGTACACCATATACTAGCCACTACCATCCACAGGATGGATACGAGGTACACAAACTAGCCACTACCATCTACAGGATGGATATGAGGTACACCATAAACTAGCCACTACCATCCACAGGATGGATATGAGGTACACCATAAACTAGCCACTACCATCCACAGGATGGATATGAGGTACACAATAAACTAGCCACTACCATCCACTGGATGGATATGAGGTACACAATAAACTAGCCACTACCATCCACAGGATGGATATGAGGTACACAATAAACTAGCCACTACCATCCACGGGATGGATATGAGGTACACAATAAACTAGCCACTACCATCCACGGGATGGATATGAGGTACACAATAAACTAGCCACTACCATCCACAGGATGGATATGAGGTACACAATAAACTAGCCACTACCATCCACGGGATGGATATGAGGTACACAATAAACTAGCCACTACCATCCACAGGATGGATATGAGGTACACAATAAACTAGCCACTACCATCCACGGGATGGATATGAGGTACACCATAAACTAGCCACTACCATCCACGGGATGGATATGAGGTACACAATAAACTAGCCATTTTGGTGACAAAATCTGAAAACAAGTCTAACACTTAGCAAGATTTATAGTATACTTGCAGATACCACGTACTCCTAAGTACAGCCAAGTACTCCCAGGCTCAACCTGTCGGAACCTGCTGGTTCAGCGGTGCCAGCTGTTATGGCAGCTGGTGGGAGGCGTTGAAGACAACGACTGAGGCTCAGGAACATGAGTGAGGGAGAAGGGAGAGAGAGATGGAAAAGGAGGCGAAGAGACGAGGCGATAAATAGAGCTGTAATGTACTCTGGAGTGAAGGTAAGAGGAGGGATAATTGATAATGGGAAAGGGAGGAAGCTCAGGCTCTGGAGATCAAGAGCCCTTTACTACCATCAAAGTGATGATCTCTACCAGCATCAAGGAAATCTCCCCTAGTTACCAGCATCAATGTACCCTCCCTCCCCCCTTTACCAGCATCAAGGCACAGTCCCTCCCCTCTCTACCAGTATCAAGGTACACTCCCTCTATCTACCAGCATCATGGTACCCCTCCCTCTATCTACCAGCATCATGGTACCCTCCCTCTACCTACCAGCATCATGGTACCCCTCCCTTTATCTACCAGCATCATGGTACCCCTCCCTTTATCTACCAGCATCATGGTACCCCTCCCTCTATCTACCAGCATCATGGTACCCTCCCTCTATCTACCAGCATCATGGTACCCCTCCTTCTATCTACCAGCATCATGGTACCCCTCCCTCTATCTACCAGCATCATGGTACCCCTCCCTCTATCTACCAGCATCATGGTACCCCTCCCTCTATCTACCAGCATCATGGTACCCCTCCCTCTATCTACCAGCATCATGGTACCCCTCCCTCTATCTACCAGCATCATGGTACCCCTCCCTCTATCTACCAGCATCATGGTACCCCTCCCTCTATCTACCAGCATCAAGGTATCCTCCCACTATCTACCAGCATCATGGTACCCCTCCCTCTATCTAGCAGCATCAAGGTACCCCTCCCTCTATCTACCAGCATCATGGTACCCCTCCCTCTATCTACCAGCATCAAGGTATCCTCCCACTATCTACCAGCATCATGGTACCCCTCCCTCTATCTACCAGCATCATGGTACCCCTCCCTCTATCTACCAGCATCATAGTACCCCTCCCTCTATCTACCAGCATCATGGTACCCTCCCTCTATCTACCAGCATCATGGTACCCCTCCCTCTATCTACCAGCATCATAGTACCCCTCCCTCTATCTACCAGCATCATGGTACCCTCCCTCTATCTACCAGCATCATGGTACCCCTCCCTCTATCTACCAGCATCATGGTACCCCTCCCTCTATCTACCAGCATCATGGTACCCCTCCCTCTATCTACCAGCATCATGGTACCCCTCCCTCTATCTACCACCATCATGGTACCCTCCCTCTATCTACCAGCATCAAGGTATCCTCCCACTATCTACCAGCATCATGGTACCCCTCCCTCTATCTACCAGCATCATGGTACCCCTCCCTCTATCTACCAGCATCATGGTACCCCTCCCTCTATCTACCACCATCATGGTACCCTCCCTCTATCTACCAGCATCAAGGTATCCTCCCACTATCTACCAGCATCATGGTACCCCTCCCTCTATCTACCAGCATCATGGTACCCCTCCCTCTATCTACCAGCATCATGGTACCCCTCCCTCTATCTACCACCATCATGGTACCCTCCCTCTATCTACCAGCATCAAGGTATCCTCCCACTATCTACCAGTATCATGGTACCCCTCCCTCTACCACCATCATGGTACCCCTCCCTCCAACTACCAGCATCAAGGCACACAAAATCTTCAACCATATTAACCACTCGCCGTAAAACACCAAAAAAAAACACAAACACCAAACGCGAGATAATTTAACACAACAAACAAACATACACAAATACTGCCACGAAAAAAACGCAGAAAAAACGCGTAATTATAGATGGGAAAAAACCGGAATAAAGCTGGGAAGCGCAACTCACAAATAAATAATATTGAAGATAGCCAAGAATTTTTTTTATACATCTTCATACATTTTTATACACCGAGAGGAATGATGTATTTCCCGGGCGTGTTGTAGTGGAGGACACCGCCCACCACGACCATCCTGACTCCATCACGACCCTCCATCCCACCCTCTCTCTCCCTCTCTCTCTCTCTCTCTCTCTCTCTCTCTCTCTCTCTCTCTCTCTCTCTCTCTCTCTCTCTCTCTCTCTCTCTCTCTCTCTCTCCCTCCCTCTCTCTCCCCCCTTTCTCTCTCTCCCCCTTTCTCTCTCTCCCTCTCTCTCTCCCTCTCTCTCTCCCTCTCTCTCTCTCTCTCTCTCTCTCTCCCTCCCCCTTTCTCTCTCTCCGTCCCTCTCTCTCTCTCTCTCTCTCTCTCTCTCCCCCTTTCTCTCTCTCCCTCTCTCTCTCCCTCTCTCTCTCCCTCTCTCTCTCTCTCTCTCTCTCTCTCCCTCCCCCTTTCTCTCTCTCCGTCCCTCTCTCTCTCCCTCCATTCCACCCTCTCTCTCCCTCTCTTCCTCTCTCTCTCTCTCTCTCCCTCTCTCTCTCTCTCTCCCTCCCCCTTTCTCTCTCCGTCCCTCTCTCTCTCCCTCCATTCCACCCTCTCTCTCTCTCCCCCTTTCTCTCTCTCCCTTCATCTCTCTCTCCCTCTCCCTCTCTCTCCCTCCCCTTTCTCTCTCCCTCCCCCTTTCTCTCTCCCTCCCTCTCTCTCCCCCTTCTCTCTCTCTCTCCCTTCTCTCTCCCTCTCCTCTCTCCCACTCCCCTCTCTCTCTCCCTCCCTCCCCTTCTCCTCTCCCTCCTCACTGCACTAGCCAAGGAGTCGAACCCATGCTCTTTTGACCCGCCTCATGGTGAGAGAAAGAGCATGACGCCTTAGACCACTAGACCACACAGTCCTTAACAACGGTGCACCCAGCCAAGCTGGATGTTGTACCCACCATCGAAGGACATACGGTGGTGTGGACGTCTCTGAGCTAATCTCGTTCTACTACTGGCTAAAAAAGCAGTATATTATATTACTCTATGTCCTTCGATTGCGGGTACAACATCCAGCTTGGCTGGGTGCACCATTGTTAAGGACTGATTGGTCTAGTGGTCTAAGGCATCATGCGTTTTCTCTCACCATGACTGATGAAGGTTATAATGGTGTTACCCACAATATGTTAGATAAAAGAACACCGGCAATTAAAGTAACACTGTGGCAACGTTTCGCTCCACATCAACTTCAAGACGTTAAGTAACGGCTTGACAAAACTTCTGGAGAGTGAAACGTTCCCACAATGTCACATTAGTTGCATCTGTGTCCTCTTACCCAACAACTTGACTGATCAAACCTACCATGATTTTTAAGGGGATGGAGGGGTAAGCCAGCGGAAGGCCTCGGTCAGATGACCAAAAGCTCCAACGTCGGGTGTTAAGTACTGTCGCTATATTAGTTGTTTCAGAGACGAAATCATAATAAGACAGACAGCAAAAAAAAAAAACACGGAACGGGTGGGGTTCGAACCTATGACAAATTACAAAACGAGCAGTGATTCAAACCTCACCCGTTCCGTGAGTTGTGTACCAACCTGATTAACCTCGCGGGTGGAGGGGGGGGGAGAAGGACAGGCTTGGGTAGCCAGAAGTAACAAGAACAGTGGGAAAGAAGACTGGTGAATCTATGCTGTAGGCCTACTAGGCCATCCTAGGCCATGCTAGGCCATGCTAGGCCATGCTAGGCAGGCCTAGTTCACAGCCACTCATGTACCTGGTAGCTGGTTTTTAGTGAGAGAGAGAGAGAGAGAGAGAGAGGACTCGAGTATGGAACACATTCGTACAGCATAATGATGTCAACGAGATAACGTCAGTTGATCAAATGAAAATGCTGGCCCACAGATGGCTCACAGCTGGCCCACAGATGACCCTCAGCTGGCCCATAGATGGCTCCAACTTCATCCTGTTCCCTACTTGTATGTCTCATAACAATAGAAATACTTTCAAATGAGCTGATGTAGGTAACAGCTGTTAAGTTGCCAATAAAGTTAGGAATCCTTAACCTTGTCAAACCCTGTGTAGAGAGAGAGAGAGAGAGAGAGAGAGAGAGAGAAGAAGAAGAATCGACCTCAAGTCACAACAATGACCCAGACATTAACACGGGAGAGTTGTTCCCTGGACCACCTAGTGGAGTACGACCCTAAACTCGCATCTACCCTCCCAGCTCTCCCACAGTGACTCCCCAACTCACCATCTCCCCCGCTGGGGCGGTCATCACCCAAAACAAATTAAACCACCTCATAAACTGGCAATTATACGTAACCCAATAAAGATACTTGTATTTCCCATACTGCATTGTTGATCCCCTTAGTGTGTGTGTGTGTGTGTGTGTGTGTGTGTGTGTGTGTGTGTGTGTGTGTGTGTGTGTGTGTGTGTATGTATGTATATATGTATATATATATATATTATATATATATATATATATTATATATATTATATATATATATATATATTATAGGGAGGTACCACCTCTAGAACTGTCCTGGGGACCCTCATCCTCAGAGAAAAGAATAAACTTGCTTCAGGGAAAACTCAAGGTTCTCCCTGAAGCTGTTTGAGAATTTTCTCCTACCATCCCCTATATTTCAAGTATGTTTTATTTAAAGACAAAATACATTGACAAAACATTCACAAAAATATGGTAGAAAGTAAGACAACATAGGTAACTCAGAGCTACATCTCGAATACTTCGTCCAGCTCCCCGGCGGTGGGCGGCGTGCCCAGAATGCTGCAGGCATTTCCTCTCTGGATTGCAACGCTGAGTCTCTGAAAGAGGAAGCTGGTCGCCCTGTGGTCCTTGGTTTCTATGATGAGCTTTTCACCCACCTCTGTTAGGAACTTTAGAGCACACTTGCCCCATGCTCCATGGGTCTCTGACCCTATTGGAATGAAGTTATAGCAAGGGGGAAGGTCTTCATATTTGCGGATCTTCTGGGTCTCCCTGTGGCTGGCAGCTCCACCCCCTTCCACTACGGAGTATGGCAAGTAGGTGTCTGCCAATGTGGCGGCACATGTGTAGTCCCAGGCAATCTGCTTTCCATCCTTCCAAGGTAGCAAAGTGGCTCCATCAGGACGCTTTTGACTTCCATCAGACCTCTGCACTTGGGGTTCCCGTTGAGCTGGGCAACGGGCTGTGGCGAGGCTTCTCTTTATGATGTCATTGACCTCCTCATGCCTGGCATACTTCCCTTCTGCTGTGTGACACACGAGACCATGAAGTCCGAATTGATTAGCTGTCGCCCTGCCGCAAATACACCTATGTTCGGTGAGGATGGGGGTGGCTAGGCGAAGAACAACACCAATCCGAATGGCCTGTGGGTCTAGTCGAGTGCCCAGGGAGGAACTGGGAACAGCTAACAGGAAATCTCCTGAGTGTGGTGCCTTCACTGCCAGGAGACGAGCTTTGTCCTTTCCTGAGGCGTTGGAGAGCATTGTGTTGGCGATTTTTTCCATGATCGGTTTGTCCCAGTGGGACTGTTTGTGTTCTTTGGTAGGAGCTGGTCTACTGGAGAAGTCTGTAAGGATGTCCCACCGAATCGCTGCTTCAGTAAACCTGGGGTCTTGAGCTCCTACCACGTCTCTCAAGCGTTCGGGAACTATCTTCTTGACTAATGCACTGGAAGCCAAACACAAAGACAGAAAAGCAGGTAAAGCAACATGCATTGCTTTGCGCACCCCTATACCTCCCAGTCGCACTGGGAGGGTTGCCTGATCCCATTGCTCATCCTCTAGTGACAGGTTCAGTGCCTTCTTAAGGGTTGACCTCAGGTGTGCGTCATATTCGTCGAGTGTTGGGTTGTCAAAAGAGGGTGCACACCTCAGGAAGTAAGTGAGTCTTGGAATAGTAAGACACCTTGTGAGGAGATACAGAGCATCATGGGCATCAAGATTACTTATTCTCTCCTCCATTCTCATCAGGTCATTCAATTTGTCCTTTAGGACAGTGTCAATGGCCTGGTGACCCAGCGGTGCCCCCAAGAGGGCACTGTTGGACGGAGTGGTAGTAGAGACTTCTGGGAGGATTCTTCACACAGCATTGATTATTTCCTGGTTCCTGCGATGATTTCGCACATGGAGGGATTGAGGATGAGTCCCAAGTCTTCTCCCAGTTGTAGGTCCCCTACCAGGGACTCTTCAGTACCTGCCAGAGTGCCATCATCCAGGTACCAGATGTTGAGCTCGCTGCATAGGCTGGATGTTAGTTCTCTTATTGCCAAGCAGAAGAGAAGTGCAGCTAGTGGGTCACCCTGCTGAACACCTGATGATGAGAGAATTTCATGTTCTCCAAACAAAAGAATTGAGGGTTTGCTGTAGCCGGCTGAGATGAAGGGAAAAAGACTGGGGAAGCAATCCCGAACAGCTGGCAAGACAGCATCTCTCTTTACCATATTAAAGGCATTTCTAAAATCAAGTTTGACTACAGCCTTGTCTTCTGGTAGGTCCCTGATGTAGGCCCTTGCCGCATGAGCTGCAGCTTCACTGCCTTGAGGGACCCCAAAGCCCAGTTGGCGTGGCTGGAGTAAACTGGCAGCTTCTAGGCGAATGTTTCTTACTGCTGCTTTGGCAACGAGACGGCGAAGAGTGTTTCCAACCGCAATGGGTCTGATTCCCCCATCCTTCTTCAACACACACAGTGAGGCTCCAAAAAAGAAAGGTTTAATTTCTTCTGGGATTCGCCCAGCCAGGCAGTTGTTGACGAAAGTTGTTAACTCGGTGAGAAGAAGTGATGCAGATGCACCGAGTACTGGATTTACCATCTCCTTGAGGTGCTGAGGTCGAATTCGAGTGTAACCTCCTGCAGATCCTGCAGGAAATGACACAATCGCGATGGGGTCTTCCTCAGGGTTGTCGTTGATGGCTATGGTGTCCCTGGTTGGATGCTTGTCTCTTAGTGCTTGGGCTGTGGTCTCATCTTTGGGGGCTACAGTGTCGTCACTTGTAATTATTCGGATTGCTCCCACTGTGTTACCTTCTTCAATTTTTTTTCTAACCTGTGCGCAAATTTTCTCGTTTTCAGTGGGACTTTTCTTGGGTCTACCTTTGTGATTCCTGCGATGATGGGGCAGAGGGACACAATTCTTGGGTAGTTGCGCACTGCCTTGATAACTGACGTGGTTAGCAGTTTGCCTCGTCTCTCAGGAACTGCAAGACAGACATTGCCGAACAGGAGCAGGTTGCGCCATGCTTGGATGGTGCCTAGGGCTTCTAAGTTGGTGGAACCTCCATTCACCTGCTTAAGAAGGTCTGTGAATTTCCCTGCTGCATATGGGCGAGCCGCTTTAGGGATGTGGGATAGGGTACTGTTAGCAGTTGAACAATGGTCCAGTGTGGGTAGATTGGTAAAGCACTGCGTACCTTGTCCTAAGGTTCGTAGGTTCGAGTCTCCTTCAGCCAGAGATCAGTATATATATATATATATATATATATATATATATATATATATATATATATATATATATATATATATATATATATACACTGATCTCTGGCTGAAGGTGACTCGAACCTACGAACCTTAGGACAAGGATATAGCCCCGCTCCATAAAGGTGGCAGCAAAGCATTAGCTAAGAACTATAGACCAATAGCTCTGACGTCCCACATCATAAAAATCTTTGAAAGACTGCTAAGAAGCAGGATTGCAAATCACCTGGATTCCCAAAATCTGCACAATCCAGGGCAACATGGGTTCAGGGCAGGTCGCTCCTGCCTCTCACAACTACTGGATCACTATGACATGGCCTTGGATGCACTGGAAGAAAATCAGAATGCAGATGTAATATACACAGACTTTGCAAAAGCATTTGACAAATGTGATCATGGCGTAATAGCCCATAAAATACGTGCTAAAGGAATAACTGGGAAAGTGGGGAGATGGATCTTCAACTTCCTAACAAATCGAACACAAAGAGTAGTGGTCAACAGAGTTAAATCGGAGGCTGCCATAGTGAAGAGCTCTGTTCCACAAGACACAGTACTCGCCCCCATCTTATTCCTTATCCTCATATCAGACATAAACAGAGATATACGCCACAGCACCGTATCATCCTTTGCAGATGATACTAGGATCTGCATGAGGCTGTCATCTGCTGAGGACGCGGTTAACCTCCAAGAAGATATAAACAAAGTTTTCCAGTGGGCAACGGTAAACAATATGATGTTCAATGAGGACAAATTCCAACTACTCCGTTATGGAAAACTGGAGGAGATAATAACTAGAACAGAGTATACTACTGACTCCGGCCATACAATAGAGCGGAAAAATAATGTAAGGGACCTGGGAGTAGTAATGTCTGAGGATCTCACTTTCAAGGATCACAACAGTGCCACGATCGCACGTGCAAAGAAAATGATAGGATGGATAATGAGAACTTTCAAAACGAGAGATGCCAAGCCAATGATGATCCTTTTCAAATCACTTGTTCTCTCTAGGCTGGAATACTGCTGTACATTAACATCTCCATTCAAAGCAGGTGAAATCGCAGATCTAGAGAGTGTACAGAGATCCTTTACTGCACGTATAAGTTCTGTCAAGCACCTTAACTACTGGGAACGCTTGGAAGCACTTGACTTGTACTCGTTGGAACGCAGGAGGGAGAGATATATTATAATCTACACTTGGAAAATCTTGGAAGGAATGGTCCCAAATCTGCACACAGAAATCACTCCCTACGAAAGTAAAAGACTGGGCAGGCGATCCAAAATGCCGCCAATAAAAAGTAGGGGCGCCATTGGTACACTAAGAGAAAACACCATAAGTGTCCGGGGCCCAAAACTGTTCAACAGCCTCCCATCAAGCATTAGGGGAATTGCCAATAAACCCCTGGCTGCCTTCAAGAGAGAGCTGGACAGATACCTAAAGTCAGTGCCGGATCAGCCGGGCTGTGGCTCGTACGTCGGACTGCGTGCGGCCAGCAGTAACAGCCTAGTTGATCAGGCCCTGATCCATCGGGAGGCCTGGTCATGGACCGGGCCGCGGGGGCGTTGATCCCCGGAATAACCTCCAGGTAAGGTACGCAGTGCTTTACCAGTCTACGCACACTGGACAATACCTTGGCGTGTAGCATGAGCTACACGTTTGATCCAAGGCAGCCAGCTTTCAGGGAGAAGGCTTACAGCTTTTCATCTCATCCCCTGCATGCATCAGCCTTACTAGAGATTTGAACAATGCAAGGAATTCGCGAGAGCATGCGAAATATACACAAACACTGATCTCTGGCTGAAGGAGACTCGAACCTACGAACCTTAGGACAAGGTACACAGTGCTTTACATATATATATATATATATATATATATATATATATATATATATATATATATATATATATATATATATATATATATATATATATATATATGTCGTGCCGGATATGTAAAACTGGTCAATTAGCAAGAACTCATTTAAAATTAAGTACTTTCTAAAATTTTCTCTTATACGTTTAAAGATATATTTTTTTCATTAATGTTGATGTAAAAAATTTTAATTTTGCACCAAAAGAATCTTAGAAAACTTACCTGACCTTATTATAACAAGAACAATTTATTTTAGCCTAACCCAACTAAATATATTTTAGATTTGTTTACAATAATTTAATACTAAACAAACACAGTGAAATATATTTTTTTCGTTAGGTTCAGAATGATTTTGACGAAATTATTGCATACACAAATTTTCACTTGTCCTATATGGCAAGATGAACGTTGCTATTTAGGCCAAGATCGCAAGTTCTGCCTATTCTGCACGATATATATATATATATATATATATATATATATATATATATATATATATATATATATATATATATATATATATATAAGTAATTGCAAGACAACTATGCAATACACAACTGTGCAATACACAACTATGCAATACACAACTATGCAATACACAACTATGCAATACACAACTATGCAATACACAACTATGCAATACACAACTATGCAATACACAACTATGCAATACACAACTGTGCAATACACAACTATGCAATACACAACTGTGCAATACACAACTATGCAATACACAACTATGCAATACACAACTGTGCAATACACAACTATGCAATACACAACTATGCAATACACAACTATGCAATACACAACTACGCAATACACAACTGTGCAATACACAACTATGCAATACACAACTATGCAATACACAACTATGCAATACACAACTATGCAATACACAACTGTGCAATACACAACTATGCAATACACAACTATGCAATACACAACTATGCAATACACAACTATGCAATACACAACTATGCAATACACAACTGTGCAATACACAACTATGCAATACACAACTATGCAATACACAACTATGCAATACACAACTGTGCAATACACAACTATGCAATACACAACTGTGCAATACACAACTATGCAATACACAACTATGCAATATACAACTGTGCAATACACATCTGTGCAATACACAACTGTGCAATACACAACTATGCAATACACAACTATGCAATACACAACTATGCAATACACAACTATGCAATACACAACTATGCAATACACAACTACGCAATACACAACTATGCAATACACAACTATGCAATACACAACTATGCAATACACAACTACGCAATACACAACTGTGCAATACACAACTATGCAATACACAACTATGCAATACACAACTGTGCAATACACAACTATGCAATACACAACTATGCAATACACAACTATGCAATACACAACTGTGCAATACACAACTATGCAATACACAACTATGCAATACACAACTATGCAATACACAACTATGCAATACACAACTACGCAATACACAACTATGCAATACACAACTATGCAATACACAACTATGCAATACACAACTATGCAATACACAACTATGCAATACACAACTATGCAATACACAACTATGCAATACACAACTATGCAATACACAACTATGCAATACACAACTATGCAATACACAACTATGCAATACACAACTATGCAATATACAACTGTGCAATACACAACTATGCAATACACAACTGTGCAATACACAACTATGCAATACACAACTATGCAATACACAACTATGCAATACACAACTATGCAATACACAACTATGCAATACACAACTATGCAATACACAACTGTGCAATACACAACTATGCAATACACAACTGTGCAATACACAACTATGCAATACACAACTATGCAATACACAACTATGCAATACACAATGCAATACACAACTGTGCAATACACAACTATGCAATGCACAACTGTGCAATACACAACTGTGCAATACACAACTGTGCAATACACAACTAT
This sequence comes from Cherax quadricarinatus, assembly GCF_038502225.1. Classification (NCBI taxonomy): domain Eukaryota; kingdom Metazoa; phylum Arthropoda; class Malacostraca; order Decapoda; family Parastacidae; genus Cherax; species Cherax quadricarinatus. Next base: position 1,185,168 of record NC_091385.1, on the reverse strand, counting down.
GCAATGCACAACTGTGCAATACACAACTATGCAATACACAACTATGCAATACACAACTATGCAATACACAACTGTCCTATACACAACACAGTGTCAACAACAGGGAGACACTAACAGTGTACTTACCTCCCCCAGTCGTACACTCTTCCCTCAATGTCAAACATCAAG